>NW_027445890.1:218116-381469 GCF_038048845.1 Mixophyes fleayi | reverse complement strand
ACGTTCTAATGGTCGGCAACGCAACTAAGTCAAACACTAGGACTAACTAAATGTGGTGCACTAACGGAACTACTAGTTACACGCTACGGGGAACACCAGCCGGTGTTCACAGCCTAAACCGGAGGGCGGTTCCTAACCCCCTCACCCAGGTCGTACCAAGAAGCTGCCTTCTTGCTATGGAGTCACACACAGGCCCTAAGTACGGGTTCTTTAAGCCCGGCTGAGGCTCAGTAAAACAGCACACTAACCCGCGGGCCGACTGCCGCACGGAACAGCCGATCGAACTGAACCGCCCGACTGCCTGTACTCGGGTATCTCACACGTGTCCCTACGTCCGGAACCACAGGTCCACCTGCACGGAACCGGCCTTGAGGACCCTTGATCAGAACCACGGCCGCCCCTGGAACTGCCTCAAGGTGTGCTGTACTGCCACCAACTCACTCAGCCACCCCCTCTGGGTACCAGTGTGACCCCGGGGACCTAAGGGACAGGGAAACTACATGTGTTCTCCCCTGACTATGTGTATGCTGGTACTTACACTTGTCCCCCACAGCACGGGTTAGCACAGGAAAACCACAGGAAACAAGAGCCTACCTTTAATGGGGGCCTGACGTCTTGCCCCTGGACACAGTTAGAAAGCACACCAAAATACTGTAATGTAAACTACACTCGCCACACAGACAGAATAAATAGATACAGTATACAGTACCTTGCCCGCTACTTACCCGAACACACCGCTGCTAGCCAACCAGCAGGTTGCTACAGCACCACAGGAGCCTACGCTCGACCGTACCTCCTAACCACGTGTGCTCACCTCACACCGGACCGCGCCTACTCTCACGAGGCTCCCACGCCTCTACCTCACACCACCAGGGCCTTATGCCCTACACACCATGGGTCTCTGCCCAGCTACACACAGAGCCTTCTGCTCTGACTAATGGGCCTCAGCCCCCTCTCTAACTCAGGGCTCTGAGCCCACTCACTAGGGCCTTGTGCCCTACTACCTAGGGGTCCTAGCCCCTGCCTGAGGCCTGTGGCCTTCCTAACTAACTGAGGGCCTTGTGCCCTTAATAGCAGATGGGCTACCAGCCCCTAACCAGGCCCTCTGGCCTTCCTATGGCCTCTAGGCCACTAACTACCTAAGGGCCTTGTGCCCTTGTACACCTGGGGCTCTGAGTCCCCCTCTCTAACTAACAGGGGCTTGTCCCCTTTATATAGATACTAATGGCCTACTGGCCCACTACCACGTTGGGGCCTAGTGCCCAGGTCCCTGGGCCTTGTGCCCCTAATTCACGTGCCACGGGCCTTGTGCCCGACTGTGCCACGAGCCTAGTGCCCGACGTTATTGTATGTGCTGCGGGCGCGGGCCCAGGAGAGGAGTTGCCTGGCAAGGCCTTACCTGGGGCTGTCTTCGGGGAGCTTCTCCTGGACTCCTTCCCCGCCTGCCGCCGCTTCTACGCTCTGCCGCCGGCTTCTGTTCTTGATCCCGCCGGTCTTCAGGCAGCAGAGGCGCTCTTAGCCCTAACAAGGGCTCTCTGCCGCCACTGCTGGTCTCCGCTGCCTTCTCTTCTGGTCTTGATCCCGCAGGTCTCCGCGACACGTCCTCTTCTGACTCTCTCCGCCGTCGAACTGCCCATGGCGGCGCGCGCGCCGACTTAAATAGTCGGCGCCGCGCTAGCGTCATCACGTAGCGTCGACGCGACGCCACGTGATGACATGGCGGGCCCGGATTGGTCCGTCGCCATGTTTCTTTTTGAAATGGCCGGGAGGTGAGCCCTGATTGGCTCACCGTCCCGGCTGAACGGAGGGGACCGCCGCCCGAGGGATGACGATGGCCCCGGCCAGGTAAGTCCTCCACAATAGACCCAGGCAATGTTTCGTCCTGCACCGAAGGGAGAACTGTTGTTAAAATGAATTTTAGGGACGTTACAGTAACACTTAAAAAAACGGGATAACTTTTAAAACAGGTTTTAGATCTCAACATGTATAAAGCACCCGCCCCTCCCAGGTCATATAATGTCGGAAAGCTGGGTAGATGGGAGGATACAGCTCGTTCGAATGCGCATTTGGTGGCTCTCAAAAGAGCCTTTGTGCTGTGTACGTAGGAGGGACGAGTATCTATGCTCTCTCCCCTCGGATCCTGCGGGCCAGCTGGATGTCTTTGGGCATGATGGTCACTCTCTTGGCGTGGATGGCGCACAGGTTGGTGTCCTCGAAGAGCCCCACCAGATAAGCCTCGCTGGCCTCTTGCAGAGCCATGACTGCTGAGCTCTGGAAGCGCAGGTCGGTCTTGAAGTCCTGGGCGATCTCACGTACTAAGCGCTGGAAGGGCAACTTGCGGATCAGCAGCTCGGTGGACTTCTGGTAGCGGCGGATCTCTCGCAGAGCAACAGTGCCGGGACGGTAGCGGTGAGGCTTCTTCACGCCGCCAGTAGCTGGGGCGCTTTTCCTGGCAGCTTTGGTCGCCAGCTGCTTGCGGGGAGCTTTCCCGCCGGTGGACTTGCGAGCGGTTTGCTTAGTTCTAGCCATTATTCAAAATTATAATGAATATTAAAGACGGCAGCTTAACAATCCTATTTAGACATAGCGCTGCACGATGATTGGATGAGTTAAGCATGCCCCCCTCCTTTGATTGGCTTAAATAAACTGTGGACTATTTCAAATTAACCCGCCAGTAGTAACGTACTTCCCAGATCAACGGTATACTAAGTCTTATTAGAAACTCGGGAATGAAAGGATTTGAGCGGGAAAGCATTACTTTGTTTCCACGCAGCGTTCAAACAGATGTTCTATTTACTGTGTGGGAAAAAACAGCCACCATTAACCCCATGCTCACCACCAGTTATTGGGATCCGCCGATCATTTGTTGCCACCGAACAGCCAGAAATTGCAGTCAACACTTTCTTCACATTTTAGTTTTTTCTTATTTTTATTGGTATTCTCTTAAAACTAAGCCGATATCAATCCATCACACAAGTACCCAGCAGCATCAATAAAGGTCCAGTACCCGTTGGAGTCCCCCTGTTCTCTGAAATATGCCAGTCACACTTCTCCAAAATGCTCCACGTGTATAGTATAACCATGTATGTCACCGTGCCATTAGAATATGGTCTCTCAGGGTTATATCATAGGACAAAAGGTTTCCCTTTCTGAGGCAGGTGATAGCTTGGCAAATAAGGTTGCTTTTGGGCCAGTCAGTAAGCTGGCAACAAACATGGGCTATGCGTTACCCTGGTATCCTCACAGATGCCAAGCAATATAGAGCAGACAGATTACCTTTTATCCAGAGACACATAAAATAACACAACTTAAGTTTTCACATGTAACATAATTTGTGGGCAGTGTTAGAGCACAGTTACAATCTTTTTGTTCCTTTTTAAGCTAAACTGTGGTCATCATAAACACGCACAACTCTTTGTTCCCTCATGCTCCCCTCCCCTTCTCATATACCCCTCCTCCACTCCATGCAGTCCTTCCATTCCCTCTCCTTTATCTACCCTCTGTCTCTCACCATGGGGTATATTTAAGAAAGCATGATAGTGCTCTTACCGGCAAATTAAGCTTCCTGGGTGTCCTCCGCAAATTTATGAAAGGTGCATTGCAGCAGATATCGTGGATATCTGCTGCTTTGCACTCATCTTCGTTTTTAGGAGTAGTTGACATTCAACAGTATGGTGACTGCTCCCAGCTCAAATCTAACAAGTTCCGAAAAAATCCAATGCTGTCATCTCTGCTTCGAAGAGCAGAGCTGGACAGCGCATGTGTGGAGGGATCACAGGATCCCTCCCTGTCACTTACAGCTCTATCTCTGCAACGATAGTTGCAGAGACAGAGCAGGGATCTCTGTGCGCATGTGCAGTTCTTCGAAATGCACATGCGCAATTGAAGGATGAAGAGAACGAGGAGTAGATCCGGAGACAGCTCTTCCGAAGAGGGGGAGTAAGTATGATTTTTTTGTAATCACAGAAACAGCAGTTTTTCGAAACAGCTGTTCCTATGATCTGTTGTTCATAAATTTGAGAAATAGTTCAATCCTTATCCATGCGATAAGGATTGATAACTATTTCTCACTTTTGCCGATGATTGATAAATGTGCCCCATGTCTCCTTGCTCAAGTCCTATACCCATCCTCACCCCCAGCTCCCCCCGTCCTACCCTAATCACAACCCACCTCCCCGCTCAAGTAACCCTGCCAATCTCATCCATATCTCCCCACTTCCCTCCCTCGCTTTCTCCTGTGCCCTCTGGAACTGCAGTGTCATGTGCAATAAACTGCCCTCTGTCCGCAACCTCTTCATCTCCATCTCTCTTAGGGGTCTATTATTACCCTTCGCTTTTTCAGTATAAACTTTTCAATCCCCATCCCATAGATGCGGATTCAAAAGTTTCTCAAATTTATTAACTCTCCGTTGGTGCCCCCTTTGGTTCCTTCCACTTACCTTGTCTTCCGATCAGCACCTGTAAGACAAGAGAGACAGCACAATGACAGCCCTTCCCAACACCTCTGTTACTTACCCGATCCAGAGGGACCGCTATGGAACTCACCACACCGGACGTTACCTTAGACCGACCACTCTCACGTCCTGAGACGCTGTGCCCCACAGGCCTGCGCCCGCGGCCGTTAAGCCCGTCTTGTCCTGAACTTGGGTGCCCTTCCGGACGGATGGATGGGGTTCTATAAACCGCTCCAGAACTCTTCTTAGTACCTACTTAGGAACCGAGTGTTCCGTACTCTACGTCAGGTCCTAGCGTCCTGCTAAAAGAGTAATTGGTACTCACTTGTTCCGCGCAGGAAACTCAGCTTGACCCGCCTTCTTCGGGTCTTCCAGGCTCTCCAACCGCCGGCGCCTCTTCTCCTGTTTGGCGCTGTCAAAGGCTGCTTTGCGGGGGCGCTCTTAGCCCTTACAAGGGCTCCCCACCGACGATCTCTGCTCCGGCGTCTTGCTTGAAGTCTTCGGGCATCAGGGTAGCTCACAGCCCTTACAAGGGCTCCCTAACGCTTCCGCCGCTGCTGGACGTCTGGACGCGACGTCCTCCTACTTCCCCTCCGCCGCCGCACAGCCCTCGCGTTGGCGCCCGGCGACAGAAAAAGCCGCGGGCACACTGACGATATCAGCCGTTGCCGCGAGCCCTGATTGGCTAGCGGTGGCACCAGTAGTTTGAATGGCCGGAGGCGAGCCAGGATTGGTTCGCCGACCCGGCCGCTGATTGGCCAGCAGCGGGAAGTAAGCCGGGATTGGCTCATTTGCCCGCTGCCACCGGGACCTTTCCAGGGAGGAATGAATACTCACCGCTGGACTGGTGAGTAGCTTTGTCCTGCGCCTCCCTCTCGGCCGCCTTGTCGCCGGGGCACTTCTCCACACTGCTCACCCCTCTTTCAATCCCTTTGCGCATGCTTCGACCGGTGACCTCGGGCATGCGCACAGAAATCCCTGAATGAAGAACATGCGGAAAGTGACATGGAGGGATCATGTGATCCCTTCACACATGCGCTGTGCAGCTCTGCTCTTCTGAGCAGAGCTGTTTTCAGTGAAAGTTTTCAATCATGTTAATGTTCGCCAGCTTCAGATGGCGTATATTAACATGGTTGAAAGCTAAGTTTCGGTCACTGTTGCATAGAGTTACTGAGCACTTCCCATGCACTGTTATGGGGAGTGCTCAGTAAAACGATGAGAGATGCAAAGCAGCAGATATCTGAGATATCTGCAGCGATGCTAGAATAATACATAGTAATTTAGCCGATAATACCCGAAAACTGTTGTTTTCGAGGATTTACCGCTAAATTAAAAGACGGATAGCTTTGATAAATAGGCCCCTCTACCTTCTAGCCATCACTGAAACTTGGCTCTCTTTTTCCGACACAGCTTCCCCCACTGCTCTCTCCCATGGGGGCATATACTTTAACCCATTCCACCAGACCGGATGACCCTCCAGGAGATGGAGTATTGACATTACCATAACTAGCCATTTTAGTGCCCTGGACGAGACAGGGAACCGGCGCCCCCCATCTAAGTGGGAGTGCCAATCGTCGAGTGGGCGTGATCAACCTTATGTGGGGGGCGTGGCTAGCGCTTTACAAGTTCTAGACCGCACTGAAGCCCCCTCCCTCCCCATTCTTCTCGGTCTGGCTTTGTAAGGATCTTTATGTAATAAGCCTCCATAGAATCAAAGTACTTTAAATGCAGATATCACATGCTAGCTGTATAAAAATTAATTGGTTATTGAAATAAAACTCACTGAAACAAATTAAAACATAAATGTAACGGTACCATCTGTATCACACTGCCCAATCATCACACTGTGCCCTCCATCACAGTTTCTCCTTTATCACACCGTGCCATGGAGCCATCTTTATCACAGTGGCCCCCTTATCACCACCACACGAAATGAATTATATATATATATACATACATACACATATATACACACACATACAATATAAAGAGCCTCCTAGTGTCCGCCATACCTTACAGAGAGCATTCCTGTGACCTCCATACAATACAGAGAGCATTAGTTTGATCACCATACAATACAGAGAGCATTCCTATGACCCCATACTATACAGAGAGCATTCCTATAACCACCATACTATACAGAGAGCATTCCTATGACCGCCATACTATACAGAGAGCATTTCTATGACCACCATACTATACAGAGAGCATTCCTATGACCACCATACAATACAGAGAGCATTCTTATGACTGCAATACAGATAAATACCTCACCTGAAATTAAATCAACTAATTGGCTGGAATAATCATATGACTGGATGGTCGCCACTAACATTACTAAGTGACGCTAGTAAATCAGACAATTCGCTTATACAGTCACATGACCGGACGGTTGCCATCAACATCGTTAGGCGACGTCAGCAAATCAGATTATTGGCTGATGCAGTCCCATGACCGGACGGTTGCTATCAATGTCGCTGAGTGACGTCACCAATTATGGGAGGATTTTCCCATTTATAAAGCCAATTAACACACATCCCGGCTTGCCTCGAAAAAGCCTCTTAGCGAAACGCGCGTCGACGGACGCTGCGTATGCTACTCATGATAGATTTAGATTGTGAAAGCATTTAAGATTATCTAGAGAGACAACCAACTACTAAGTAGCTATGAAGTGATGCTCATTAGATATAGCGCTTTTTCATTGAAGTAATGTGTGAATGAGAATTCCAAAAAAGTAGCTCTGTATGAATGATATCTATACTAAGGAACAAGTAAATATATACTAGATAGAAAATCAGTCCCTAAAACGTGGGGAAGTGACCAATGATCCCTAAAAGGTGGAGTGAATGAAGTTTTGAGTATTATATACATGTACCAATGACAATAATTGAGCTATACAAATACTCTAGAAATAGACATTTGGGGGAAAAAACTTTTACTCAATAGTAATGGTTTGATGTGGATTGGATTAACAATTCCCACTGAAACTTTATAAATAAGCAACTTCTTTTGCTGCAGTAATTGAGCAACATTAGCTCTGAATAAATATCACTTGTTCTGAAATACAAAAATACTTCTTACCAAACAGACTTTAAAAAAAGTGGACCTGTAAAGTATAACTAGAAATGGATAACTGAGTTCTATATTTCACTATATTTCAAGGGTCCCGTATAATACGTTCATACCATATATAGTGACTATTGGTACAATATAATATATCACTTATAGGACGTCATGCCGCCAATGACCAAAGGTGGCAGACATCCCAGTTAATCCAATTTGTTCTCTTTAGTACATTTAGAAGTATCAGCTATACTTCAGAGTAGCAGCGCAGCAAGGTATTTTTTCCTGTTTCTACCTTCTTAACAGTACATATTAACCTGGTAAATACAATTCACATTCTATTTTAATATTTCGCTACAGGCCTACTGGAAAACACTCTCCATATAATAAATAAATAATATACTTTTGAATGCAAATTAATAAAGTTATATATTTAAAAAAATTCTGGCCATTAGAGTGCCTCTATTCTAAGACACACTTTTATTTTTCTCCTTTTTTGTCAATTGTTACCTCGCCAGCTGACTGATACTGAGGGCCGCGACTTGCATGTCCCTTGCAGCGAAGTCCATACCTTCTTGCGGTGGTTCCTGGTGAAAACCATGGGCGTGTTAGACTCTGCGCCTAAGTACTCAGTAGCGCCAACTGCTGGCAGGTATCATCAATTCCACCTAGTGATTCTGACAAACGTAGTCTCTCCCTGACCCCTAGTTGGTTTGTGGTTAGGTCCCTGGTGGATCCGCTGGTAACAGTGTAAGAGTGCCCCACCATAGCCTCACAGTTGGAGTTGGTGGGAGGCTGGGTAGTGTCATTACAGGTGACGTTAGGACGCAAGGAGTCAGGAGCTAAGGAGAGGAGTGATCAGGTGAGTAAAACACTAAGTCCCCTTTTTCAGAACGGGCTCCCACCTTTTGGTGGGTGGAGTACTTGGGCGGGATTGTTCCTAGGCCCTCGTACTCTCGGCGCCGAAGTATTAGACTAGAGCAAAATAAGGTGTCGGCAGCCGGGGTAGAGTCAGTGTCTCTGACTCGCAGCCGTCACCTCGGACATTGCCCTTTCGTCGAAGGGTAGTAGAGCCTCCAGTTTGTTTCCCCGTGCAAGGGTCGTACCGGTGGCGTGCAGGAGGAGGAGGAGCAAGGCGAGCCTCAGATCATGGGAGGTGGTTTTCCATAGTATTCCCTCGGGATCAGGTGAGTAACTGGGGGTGGGATAGGGGATTGTGCTGCACGCTTTGTACCATTTTTAGCACCCCTTACATTCTTCTCCTGCCCTCCCCTCTCACCCAAATCTAGCTTTCCTAGGTGCAATCTAGATGCTCTTGACCCCACTACTTTCTCCTCCTCTCTCGATCCTCATGCCACCGCGATTCTCCGAGCCTGCAGGAAGTGTCCCGGCCGTCTCCTCGGCGACCAGGTTGTCACTTACTGGTTCGCCCCGGCCGTTTCCTAGACAAGAGTGGGGACGTTGTGAGTGATAGCGCCGCGTCCCAACATTAGAGGCAGCCAGGCGCGTGCGCTAGTACTTGAATTAATTAATTAAACAGCTCATGGGGCCGATTATCATGCTGTCCTCTGTGTTTTGCCATTGATCAGTCTCTGTATATAAGGCATGGATGGCTTAGCCTCCCTGTCGGTTATAGTTCCAATTTTCTGTGTATTAGCCTGGTGCTGTGCTTGAACAAATATTTCTATTAGGCTTCCTGTGTATGACCTTTGGCTTTGTTCTTGTGGACTTGATTCTTGCCTGTTGCCCTGACCCTTGCTTCATTCCTGGATTATCCTTGTCTGCTGCCAGTCCTGACATCTTGCCTGGCCTTGACCACAATACCTGCTCCTGGACCCAGACCGTGGCCTATCTTTTGACCATGCTAGATTCTACACCCCGTTACTCTACGCTACAGTACGTTCATACACCTGTACAACCGCGAGTATAAGTCCTTGCCTGTACAACCGCGAGTATAAGTCCTGGGGGCAACCAAGTACCTGTGAGCATAACGAGCTCTACTGGAAAGGCGGCTGCTAGAGGTGAAGAACTCTCTACCTGGTTCTACAGGTTGATGACAAGTCGTAGCATTATAACCGGTCAGTGAAGTTCTGGAAGAGTTCGCTTCCATGGATGAAAGCGGGACGAACCCCACTCCAGCCCAAGTTGTTGCAGGCCAGATCCAGACCATATCACAGGTGGTCCAGAACCTAGTTCAGCATTTGTCTGCCCAGGAAGAGGCCACCAGAGCCTCGCAAGCCCAGCAAGGCCTTCCGGGTCCTGCAATGGAGCCCAAATTGAAGCTACAAGACCGCGTCTACGGTGACAAGGCTTCTTTTCACAATTTTAAGGAGAGCTGCAAACTCTACTTTCGCTTGAGACCACGCTTCTCTGGCTCTGAACAGCAAAGAGTTGGCATCATTATCTCCCTGCTCCAGGGTGATCCTCAGTCCTGGGCGTTTAGCCTTGCTTCCACATGCCCTCCACTATAGTCCGTTGATGCATTATTTGATGCCCTGGGGTTGCTTTATGAAGAGCCTGACAGAGCTGCATCGGCTGAATCACATCTCAGGGCACTAAAACGGGGTCACCGCTCTGCTGAGGAATATTGTGCTGAGTTCAGGCGCTGGTCCACAGATAACGAGTGGAATGATCTGGCACTCCGGAGCCAGTTCCGTTTGGGTCTCTCGGAACACATAAAAGACTCCCTGTTGTAATATCCTATTCCTGCTACACTGGAGAGTCTAATGCAATTGGTCATTAAAATTGACCGTAGATTTAAAGAGAGAAAAGCTGAGAGGGATACTACCGTCACCTCATGCTCTTTTTAGACTCCTCCTGCTGCACCTTTTGAAGCTGCTGAGCCCATGCAGCTAAGTGCTTATCGCCTTTCTTCGGAAGAGAAAACCCAGAGACGAACCTTAGCCCGTTGTCTATATTGTGGCAACTGGTGTCATCTCCTCCAAAACTGTGCCAACAAGTCAGACCAGCCGGGAAAAGAACAGGCCTAGAGATGGTGGAAGAGGTTTGTCTAGGTCTGCAGATTATATCTTCCAATAAAGCACTCTTGGTTCCTGCAGTAATTTCCTTTGGTGCACAATCCACATCTGTCTCTGCTTTCCTAGACAGCGGTGCTGCAGGGAATTTTCTGGATCTGGATTTCGCTTGTACTTTGGGATTTCCTGCCATTAAGCTCGAGTCGCCCATCACTGTATGTGGTCTGGATGGTGGTCCTTTACCAGGTGGTAAAATTTGTTCCCAACCACAACTGTTGCCGCTCACAGTGGGGGCGCTACATTCTGAAGTCTTGTCCATTGTTATGAATCCCAGTGCATTCACAAAGTGCAACGGAAGTGTAAGGCTAAGTGTCTTTATTCAGGTAAATATATTAACAAAGATAACTCAAATCCACGGATAACAGGTTCCAAAAGAGACTGTATAGTAAAATGTCAGGAACAAGTATAATAAGTTTACCCCAGTCCAGAAGGCACAAGGCTGTCCAGGAAAGCAGACAGAGTCCAGGGATCAAATAGAGACCAGACAAACAAATCCAAATAGCCAGGCAGAGATCAAGCAAATAGGCGAGGTCCAGAAGTCTTTTCAAAAGGTCAGGGCAACAGGCAAAACAGTGTGGTCCAAGGTACAGGCAAATGATTCAGGGTCTCAGGCAAGCAGGCAAGGTCCAAGGTACAGGCAGGGGTCATACACAGAAGTTCAGTCCAGCAGGTATATACCAAATAGCACAAGAGCAGGTTAGCAGCAGCCAGGAACAAATGGATGAACTGCTCAGAGCACAGCTAGAGGCAGGTACTTAAAACAGTGTACAAGGTGCAGTTCTAATTAGCATCAGACAAGGAGATTAACTCCTTCAGGCATGTTGCAGAGTTCAGGTGCAGGACAGCAGCAGCACCTCTGATGGATTATAGGTACTGCTGCCAGATACAAAACAAAGGCAGTCATAACATAGCCGCCCCTTTAAGGAGCGGATTCCAGACGCTCCATACATGCTCCCTTCAGGTTTTTCTCCTCTTCTTTTTCTTTTTATAAGATCTCCCTGGAGACACAATTGGGCTCTTCTCTAATGGAGTACAGAGAAGACCCCATTCTTCAGAAGCAGAAGAATTGTAAAGTTTGTCCACTAACTCTCTAGTATCCTCCACAAATTCAATTTCAGAGTCTGAGTCCCAGCCTAGAGTCGGGATAGGACCTTTTATTTTATCACCCGATGATGATATGCCCAAAAAGCCAGTCACCAAGGTTGGTGTTTGTTGTGACTGAAGTGGCAAAGCAAAGGTTTTTCCATTCTTGTTAACCTTCTCCCTAGGTGACCTAGACTGTCTGATGGAAGACACATTCATAGAGGTCTTATGGACAGGTGCAGGAACTGACGCACAGGTTGGAACGGGCACAGAAAAATCGTGATCAAATGACTTGACTGTGGATGGAGTGTACTTCTGACAAACAGTATTAACAGTCCATGGTATTATGAATAATGGGGTCATCGGAATTTAGTAATGAGAAGTCCCAGGTTTGTGGCTCCCCTCTAAAACACATAATAATTGAACCCACTTGGTTAAATTGATCAACAAAATAAACCGGACAATCTTGAAACTGTTTCATGGAAAGTTTGAGTACCATAACAAACTGTTTGATGTCTCCATCAAAGAAGACTGGAGGAGGATCTGATGACTCGGAAAAGGCTTTTGGGCATTCAGGCTCAATAGCAGTCTCTGGAGAGTACCCAGCTTGTGCAGCAGTCTCTGGAGAGTCCTCAACTGGAACGGCAGAGCAGGAGTCCCGACTGGGATGGCAAGTTGGGCACACTTGATGGGAAGCCCGTACTGGGCACAGAACTCTGACTGGATTGCACTGTGAGATGCCTCAGAGCAGACAGCACTATGAGATGCCTCAGAGCAGACAGCACTGTGAGATGCCTCAGAGCAAACAGCACTGTGAGATGCCTCAATGCAGACAGTAGCAAGTGGTAACTCGGGCTAAACCGCATGGACAGTCAACTCGGGCTGAAACGCATGGGCAGGCAACTCGGGCTGGACCGCATGGACAAGCAACTCGGGCTGGACCGCATGGACAGGCAACTCGGGCTGAACCGCATGGAGAGGCAACCCGGGCTGAACCGCATGGACAGGCAACTCGATAGGGGACTGGAGGTACAGGGCCCTCTCTGGAACGGGCTGGAGGGACAGGGCCCTCTCTGGAACAGGCTGGAGGGACAGGGTCCTCTCTGGAATGGGCTGGAGGGACAGAGCCCTCTCTGGAGGAGACTGTAAGGGCAGCGCCCCCTCTGGAGCAGACTGTAAGGGCAGCGCCCCCTCTGGAGCAGATTTTAAGGGCAGCACCCTCTCTGGAGCAGATTGTAAGGGCAGCGCCCCCTCTGGAGCTGAAGACTCGGGAGTAGAGGCAGCGGCTGAAGCCCAGGGAGTAGAGGCAGCGGCTGAAGACCCGGGAGTAGAGGCAGCGGCTAAAGACCTGGGAGTAGAGGCAGCGGCTGAAGACTCGGGAGTAGAGGGAGCAGACTCAGGACCGGACACAGCGGACTCAGAACCGGACACAGCGGACTCGGGACAGACACAGCTGACTCAGGACCGGACACAGCGGACTCAGGACTGAAGGCAGAGGCTGGCACCTCGGAACAGGAGGCAATGGCCGGAGACCCAGTCCTGGCGGTAGCTGGAACTGGCATCACAGGATAGGCAGTAGCTGGAACTGGCACCGCAGGACAGGCGGCAACTGGAACTGGCACCGCAGGAAAGACGGCAACTGGAACTGGCACCGCAGGACAGGTGGCAACTGGAACTGGCACCGCAGGACAGGTGGCAACTGGAACTGGCAGATTAGGCTGAAGTAAAGCAACAGGAGGTGCTGTGCAGAACAATCTAGGGTCTGGAGAGGAGCACACTGAAGGCTGCTCCATAGGATGTTGTTGTCTGCGGAGCGGACAACTTTGTAAGAGATGTTCGCCACTGGCGCAGTAGAGGCATAGTTTAACAATCCTTCTGCGCCATCGTTCCTCCTCAGTGAGAGGGGGACGCAGGTAGCTTGGTCGTTTAGAATCCCTAATGGTAGGGACCGCTGGCAATATCATAGATGCAGCACCAATGTCAGAAAAAGTTCTGGGAGAATTCTCTGCAGTCTGAATGCTTTCATTAGAGGAGTTTGTTGCTTTAAAATCAGAATTAGTGTTGAAATTACTTATCACAGCAGCAGGAAGAGTTTTAAGTAGTTCTTGGAGTAAAATGGATAGTTGTATGATTTGGTAACAGAGCTGAACAATGTCCATTTGCAGCATTTGTAATTGTGGATTTACAGACATGTCTAATAGCCAAACACAGAGTTCAATGCAACAACACTAGGAATTCCAGGACTAAGGCAGAGAGTGTGCAATCAGCAGGCCCAGATTGTATGGCAGTTCATCATGTTATGAATCCCAGTGCAGTCACAAAGTGCAACAGAAGTGTAAGGCAAAGTGTATTTATTCAGGTTAATATATTAACAAAGATAACTGAAATAAACGGATAACAGGTTCCAAAAGAGACTGTATAGTAAAATGGCAGGAACAAGTATGATAAGTTTACCCCAGTCCAGAAGGCACAAGGATGTCCAGGAAAGCAGACAGAGTCCAGGGATCAAATAGAGACCAGACAAACAAATCCAAATAGCCAGGCAGATATCAAGCAAATAGGCGAGGTCCAGAAGTCTGTCCAAAAGGTCAGGGCAACAGGTAAAACAGCGTGGTCCAAGGTACAGGCAAATGATTTGGGGTCTCAGGCAAGCAGGCAAGGTCCAAGGTAAAGGCAGGGGCAGGGCCATCTTTTCCATTGGGCACGGTGGGCAGCTGCCCGGGGGGCCCCACGAGCAAGTGGGCCCCATAGGCACTTCTCTTAATGAGAATAAATAATCCTGCAAAAGAAAAAAAAAACAACAAAAAAAAACTACACCGGTCACTGAGCAAGTACATCTATCTATCTATATATATCTATATCTGTATCTGTATCTGTATCTGTATCTGCATACATCTAAATATCTATATCTATATCTATATCTATGGGCCCCGGTGCACTGCTTTTCCCAGGGGCCCATAATGTTGTTAAGATGGCCCTGTGCAGGGGTCATACACAGAAGTTCAGTCCAGCAGGTATACCAAATAGCACAGGAGCAGGTTAGCAGCAGCCAGGAACAAATGGATGAACTGCTCAGAGCACAGCTAGAGGCAGGTACTTAAAGCAGTGCAACAGGTGCAGTTCTAATTAGCATCAGACAAGGAGATTAACTCCTTCAGGCATGTTGCAGAGTTCAGGAGCAGGACAGCAGCAGCACCTCTGATGGATTATAGGTTCTGCTGCCAGATACAAAACAAAGACAGTCATAACATCCATTTATCTAATTAATTGCTCTTCCGTTCTGGTGATCTTGGGGCATACCTGGCTGCAGCTCCACAGTCCGGTCATCGATTGGAACAAGGGAGACATCATTCATTGGAGTCCTTCTTGTTCTTCATCCTGCTTATCTGTGCCTGTTAGTCTGCTCCAGGTTCCTCTAGATCAGCTTCCGTCACCCTACAATAAGTTTTCTGATGTATTCTCTAAGCAGTCAGCTGACACGCTACCTCCTCATCATGATTACGATTGCACTATTGACATAGATCCTGGCTCTAAAACTCCCAAAAGGGAGACTGTACTCTCTCTCGTTACCAGAAACACATTCCATGGAGGAGTATATTAAGGATAACCTTAAAATGGGCTTTATTAGGCCTTCTAAATCCCCGGTAGGAGCCAGGTTCTTCTTTGTGACTAAAAAAGGACGGTTCTCTTCGACCTTGAATTGACTTTCGTGGGTTAAGTACAATCACATCAGAAACACCTACCCACTTCCACTCATATCAGTCCTTTTTTTTTATAAACTCAGAAGTGCTTCAGTATTCACCAAGATTGATCTACGAGGAGCATACAACCTTATACGTATCAAGGACAGGGATGAAGGGAAGAACGCATTCAACACCCACTCAGGTCACTATGAGTACCTGTCCATGCCTTTTCGTTTATGCAACGCACATGCTGTCTTTCAGGATCTAATAAGCAATGTTCTACGAGAGTTATTAGGGCGCTTTGTCGTGTTATACCTGATATATTCTTCATCCGTGGACCAACACCGCCTTCACGTGAAACATGTCCTTTCTAAACTTCGGCAACATCAACTCATTGCCAAGCTAGAAAAGTGTGAATTTGAGATCCATAAGGTCTCATTTCTAGGTTATATTTCTAGGATGGGTTACTCATGGATCCCAGCAAGGTCCAAGCAGTCTTAGATTGGGTATGCCCAACCAATCTGAAGGCCGTACAAAGATTCCTGGGCTTTAGAATTATTACCTGATATTTATTAATTCCTTCTTGGACCTGGTAGCTCCTCTAACTGCCCTAATCTGGCAAACGTCTAAATTCCAGACAAGCACGCTGGGCCTTGTTTTCTACCCGCTTCAAGTTTATTATTTCTTACAGACCTGGTTCCAAGAATGTTTAAGCGGATGCACGGACGCACTCTCCTGCCGCTTTATGACCTCTCATGCCCCTTCCACTGTTCTGCTGTCTACAGTTCCTTCATCCTCAATTCATTTAGGATTTACCCAGGATTTGGGTGCTGCTCTCCACCATTTCCAAAGAATTGCTCCTCCTCAGACTCCTTCAGATAAATTGTTTGTACCAGTCCATCTCAGGAAGGCTGTACTATCTGAGGCTCATGACAACAAGATTGTCGGACATCCTGGAGTTTTCAAAACCACTGAAGTCCTCCTGCGCACAGTTTTGTGGCCCTATTTGGCCACTGATTTTAAAGAGTTTGCACTCTCATGTAGAGATTGTGCTAGAAACAAGAGTATCAGAAGCTCTCCGTCGGGACAAATAATGTCGTTGTCCACTCCAAGTAAACCTTGGTCACATCTGTCGATGGACCTCATTGTAGATTTACCCTGGTCACCCGGTCACAAAACAATCTGGGTGGTGGTAGATGAATTTAACAAGATGGCCCACTTTATCGCTTTGGCAGGTCTACCCAATGCCCGAACTCTGGCATCACTATTCATTCGCTATATCTTCCATCTCCACGGTCTGCCTGAAGATATTGATTCTGATCGTGGGTCTCAGTTCATGGCTCAGTTTTGGAGATCTTTCTGCAACCACCTTGACATCAACATCAGTCTGTCTTTTGCTTACCATCCACAGTCAAACAGAAAAAGACAATCAGTCATTGGAACAATTCATCTTATTATATTTTTCCAAATGTCATAACAATTGATCTTCTTTACTTCCGTGGGACGAATTTGCCTATAATAACTCTTGCCATTTTTCCACCCGCACATCTCCATTCTTTTGCAACTATGGCCTCCATCCCAGGTCTAATTCTCTTGCTTCAATCAACTCTTCTGGTTCTCCTGGGGTACGCCAAACAGCCTCCCATCTCACAATTATTTGGAAGAAGTTCCATTCCGCCCTGCTTCAGGCCACCTCTCGGTCAATTTTTTTTGCAGATCGTCATTTCAGGAACTGTTCTCTTAAGGTGTGAGACAAAGTCTGGTTGTCCACCCGGAATATTAGGCTCAAACAACCCTGCAAGAAATTGGGACCTAGGTTCATTAGACCGTTTTCTATTGTTAAAAAAAGTTAACCCTGTTGCCTTCAGGCTGAAGATTCCACCTTCTTTGAGAATCCCTAATATGTTTTACTGTTCCCTCCTGAAACTTGTTGTCTTGTCCTCCAAGTTTGAGACTCCTGAACAACCCAAACCCCGACCAGTCAACTTGCATGGTTCTCATGAATTTATTGTGGAAAAATTCTCGACTCCAAGCGGATTCAGGGACAAACCCATTTTCTGGTGCATCCGAAGGGATCCAGTCCAGAAGAACGCTCTTGGGTTCCTGAGAGGCGCCTGCACGCTGACAGACTGCTCAAGAGATTATTTAAACAATTCCCTGGAAAACTTGGTTTTTGAGGTTCCTTGATCCCTCCTCAAGGGGGGGGTGGGAAGTACTGTAACAGGTCGTGGTGGTCCCTCAGGTCACCGCAACTATCCATGCCCGCAGAAAGTGTCCAGGCTGTCTCCATGCCGGGACGTCACTTCCTGTATCACCCCGGCCGTTGCCTAGACAACAGTCGGGACGCTGTGAGTGATAGTGCCGGGTCTCAGGATTAGGGGCAACCAGGCACGTGCGCAAGTAATTGAATTAATTAATCAGCTTCTGGGGCTGATTATCATGCTGTCCTCTCTGTTTTGACATTGGTCAGTGTCTGTTTATAAGGC
This sequence comes from Mixophyes fleayi, assembly GCF_038048845.1. Taxonomy (NCBI): domain Eukaryota; kingdom Metazoa; phylum Chordata; class Amphibia; order Anura; family Limnodynastidae; genus Mixophyes; species Mixophyes fleayi. The sequence continues at coordinate 363,665 of NW_027445890.1, read as the reverse complement.
AGTGAGGGCTTAGCCTCCCTGCAGGTTATAGTTCCTGTTTTCTGTGTCTTAGCCTGCTGCTGTGCTTGGCTTTGTTCTTGTGGATTTGATTCTTGCCTGTTGCCCTGACCCTTGCTTTGTTCCTGCTTTATCCCAGTCTGCTGCCATTCCTGACCTTGACCATGATATCTGCTCTGGACCCAGACCTTGGCCTGTCTTTTTACCACGCTAGACTCTACACCACATTACTCTACGCTACGGTACGTTCATACACCTGTACCACCGCGAGAATAAGTCCTGGGGGCATCCGAGTACCTTTGAGCATAACAAGCTCTACGTGGAAGGCGGCTGCTAGAGGTGAGGAACTCTCTACCTGATTCTACAGGTTGAATATAAGACCGTTAGTCGTAACACTTCCATTGTACATTCGTAGTAGACTTCTTTGTCCTCTTTTTCACTGTTCGCTGAACACCTAAATTGTCCACCAGTAGCGGTGTTGCATAATGCCCCTCAAGGGGAGCCGCGTTGTTCCAATAACGTGCCGTCTAGGGATATCACCGGATGACGTCATCCACACGCAGTTCGATGGACCGTGATGCAACCGGAACCAAAGTGTCGCCAGTCCTGGCTCTTAAACTCCCACTGTTTTGTCCTTTGTAGTCCCTATAAAGAGAGTCTAAGACCACACGTAACTTGCAATCCGGTTGCTGGGGCTACCCAAGATTGTCCTCAGGGGCCTTATGGGAGGCAGGATAGCGGGCAAGGCCCTGTGGGGCTGTCTCCTACTAGGACTGGAAGAGGGGTCTGGATGACCGTATCTTTGGCAGGTGGGGGATTTGCTACATCCTCAATGTGTGGGAACATGAACCAGAAGTCGTCCATCACCACCAGTGGGTCAACTTGTTCTTCCGCAATTGGTACCACCAAGTGTGATTCTGAAAATAAACAGGGTCGCAGCATATTCCTGTGCTGTACTGTCACCCGTCCATCTCCATGTTCGGGCACTATATCATGCACCGGCCATCTGGATACATGTGCCTTCAGACTACGTACGGTGTTACCTGTCAGCGATCACTCAACTTGTAGCTCAGCCTCTTCATGCATACCTGCACCCTCTGTCCCAAGCGTCATGCTCCTGACGTTGCTAGCGACAGACCTTGGTGCAACCGTTTGCTAACCACATTGTGAGCTACCCCCAACTGGTGGTTACTGCTGCTAGACACAGCTGGTTGGTTCCATTTTCTTCATTATCAGGGGATGTGAGTGAGTGATAGGTCTTGCATCTCCCTTCCCTGGCAGTTGAACACTAAAATTTACGGTGTGTACCCAGTGGTGTATTGAACGCAGTTGTTATAAAACTATGCCACTTCTTGCACACATTTAACCCTTATTACTCAGTGTCTCGACTTATCCCAAGCACATCTTCCTCCTCCAGGTCCAAAGACTCTGGCCTAAGCCACTGATCTGTCCCGTAAGGATCTCACCTGGTTCTGGTGGTGGGGTAGACAGCAGTACACAGTTCCTGGATGTCCCATTGGAACTCATTAGTGCGGTCACTCAGCTAGAGTGGAGGTTGACACTGTCATGTAGCAAAGTATGAGGCAACAGGGGAGAAATTGGGCCACGCATATGTGCAAAATAGTGGTAGCAGAGTTGTTGTCTGACATTCGTTGGGTGACTTCCCCAACCCCAAATCCCCAATTGCAAGTAACCCATTGGCAGACGGGGCTTCTCGATGCCTATCTCCTGGTTAACCCTGTGGCTGGCTGTCTGACTGGTTTGCTGGCTGTCGAGATTATGAGCCAAATATATGAAATGTGATATCAGGGATAAAGTTGCCTGTACTACTATGTGACATGTAGTGGAATGCAAAGCAACCTCATCTATGACATAACTTTAAAGCTGCAATGAACCGCTATAGGAGACAAAAGCTTTCACTGTAAACAATGTCCTGTCATTGAAGTAACTCTTAACACATAACAAGACACCAGGGATCCAGATCAGAGGGGGGGGGCTGCCAATCACACACAAAGGGACCATGTGATCCGAGAGCGCATGCATGTTTCCTATAATCCACATAAGAAAAATCTAATCCTTCCTAAATATACTTCCTATAATTGATATTAATACTTAACAAACATGTGTCCATTATTTATGAATATAATTTCTCCCCCTAATCTTCGCTCCTAATAAAGAGAGAACAATGTTATACAGCTAATATGTCAGTTATACAGCTAATATGTCACAATACAAAAACAGGACTAACATCTGTATTGAGGCACATTGTAACAGTCTCTCTTAGAATGCAGGGAAGTGTACAGACTGAAACAAAGAACAGATTTAATATACAGTGTCAAATCACATATTATATTTACTATGTATCATAACCGCTGCATGAACAGTGGCAATCACATCTCCATTTTCACAGTGCTACATTGTCCCATGCTATGAATTAAAACTATTGTATGTATGATTAAAACAAATACCCAGTTCTGTGGTGAATGCTTTCTGCTGTCCTTTGAAATGTAAGAGGGAATGAGCCAGGCTGACTTAAACTTTACTTTCATTCATGCCATCTCCCTGCTCTTACCAGACCTCACATATATTATAAAGTCTGCACCAAGATATCAATTATAGGGACACATATTTAGAGTTTTCTGGAAAGATAATATATTGTTCAAATCGTGAGTTGCACCGTTTAATGTTTTACACAGACTGCAATACCACTGGTCACATTTACTCAGCAAAGGTATCTGTGCAAGATGTAATTATTATATAATCTGGTATGCTTTACAATCGTGCATTGTTACCAGCAGGACGCGATAGTCTCTTATTAACAAACTTTTCTAAGGCAACACTGACACGCAGCGATCACCTTTGCATATGTTTCAAATAGCTAATCGTGTATCCTCGAGGATACAAAAGTTAAACAGATCACCGATATATAGTGGGGAGAATTCCACACATTCTACCGAGTACTAGGGCAATATTACAGCTCTCTAATGGAAGAGATGGGCGGCCCTGAAAAGGACCTTTGTGTGTGTAATGAAATTAGACGAGAGGAGTCAGTGCTCAGCCTCCGAATCCATACAGAGTGCGGCCCTGTCTCTTCAGAGCATAGACCACATCCATAGCGGTGACAGTCTTCCGCTTGGCGTGCTCAGTGTAGGTGACGGCGTCCCGGATGACGTTCTCCAGGAAAACCTTCAGCACCCCACGGGTCTCTTCATAAATGAGGCCAGAAATACGCTTCACACCTCCTCTACGAGCCAGGCGGCGGATCGCGGGCTTTGTGATACCCTGGATATTATCCCGCAAGACTTTCCTGTGCCTCTTGGCGCCTCCTTTTCCGAGTCCTTTACCGCCTTTCCCTCTGCCAGACATGTTCAAAGGTAATCTTCTTTCCGTCTACAACAAACGAACTAAGTTACACGCTAGACAAGCTGTCCTTTTATACAGGAGAGGCGGACCTGATTGGGAACTTGAGGGAAATAGGGGAGGAGCACCAAGCAACAGGTTCCTGAGTCATACCAACACTGCCAGTTTTCAGGCCGTTGTAGTACAATTATATTTTGGTCCTGTAATGTCAATCAGGGCGACCTTTTGTTGTTAGAACGCAGAACGTAGATGTGTTCGGTTAACTCAGTATATGTTTCTGTTTTCTGAGCTCTCAGGCTGGGAATAAAGCGCTGCTTGCACTTTCACTCACTTTCTGTACCAGTGTGTGACCATTTATTCAGCGGCGGTGGCTGCATTCTGCATGCTCCGTGTTCAAACTGCCGTGTGACCATCCTTTCAGTGTTGTCTGGTAGGAGACTGTCGCAAATGTTAAATCGGGAATAGTGATTACTGGACATATACAGAGCTGACGATTGTGGTGCATGACTGTATGCCTGTCAGTATGGAACATCTGTGTAACGTGACAGTCTCACACGAGTCTGAAGGTTTAAAAAGGTAGAAATAAGACGTGAGAAGTGAAACATGACATAAAAGGAGAAGTAGGAAGGTTTACTCTGCTCAGTCACTGGGGGATCCGGGAGCTTTCTTTGGGCGCATCCACGTATTTGATCATAAGTTAAGATACAGAGAGGAGATTTAGGGAGATGGGGGTGTTGGGTGTATTTTCAGTGTATTTGCCCGGGGTTCCTCAATATAAAAAGTCTACACACGACGAAAGGGCGTCACAATGTGCTGATGAAATAAAGGACAACGAGCCGGTATTATTACACTTCATATTAAACTCATTTCTTTCAGCCATAGAAACACAAAGCGGGAGCCGACATTCTAGAACGGCGTCCATGAGGATAATGGGCGTGGTAACAATACCCCCGGAATCTGCGCACATGATTGGCTCTTCACCACAGCCAATGGCTTCGCATTCCTGGGCTCTATATAACAACTCAGTTGATGATTATCTGCATGTAAAAGTTTTGTTTCTATTTGGTGCACGGAAAATGTCAGAGACAGCTCCCGCCGCAGCGCCCGCTGCTCCAGCAGAGGCCCCCGTCAAGGGAAAGCGTCAGCCGAAGAAAGCAGCTGCAGGAAGCTCCAAGAAGGGCAACAAAACGTCCGGTCCAAGCGTGTCTGAGCAGATTGTTAAATGCGTGTCCGCATCCAAGGAGCGCAGCGGTGTTTCCCTGGCCGCCCTGAAGAAGACCCTCGCTGCTGGAGGTTACGATGTGGAGAAGAATAACAGCCGCCTGAAAGTGGCGCTCAAGAGCTTGGTGACGAAAGAGACCCTGATCCAGGTGAAAGGCAGCGGCGCCTCCGGTTCCTTCAAGCTGAACAAGAAGCAGCTGGAGAGCAAGGATAAGGCAGCTAAGAAGAAGGTGGCGGTGGTTAAACCCAAGAAAGCGGCAGCCAAGAAAGTGCCCAAGTCCCCGAAGAAGTCTCCCAGCGCAGCCAAGAGCCCGAAAAAGGCCAAGAAACCGGCAGCAGCCAAGAAAGCAGTAAAAAGCCCTAAGAAGCCGAAACCTGCTGTGAAACCCAAGAAGGCGGCCAAGAGCCCGGCTAAAAAGGCAGCTAAGCCCAAAGTGGCTAAGAGTCCGGCTAAAAAGGCAGCTAAGCCGAAGAAGGCTGCTCCTAAGAAGAAGTAACTTGGAGCCGCACTCCTGTCAATCACACAAAGGCTCTTTTCAGAGCCACCCACTCGGTCTCGACAGAGCTATATAGTATATATCCCCCTCCACACACACTTTTCTGTTACTCTATGGGGGTGGATGTGTGCGCTATGAAGCTGAGCTCTAGAGTAGCTGTTTCTTTCCGGCGGTGGTGCGAGAAAAGAGATTATAGCCGTATATACTGACTCCTGCCGTCTTATTATAAAGTGTCTGCAGCTTGTTTAAACGTAACGTCAGTGCACCGTGACAGTGCCATATATGGTTCACTTTTGTTTAATAGACGACACCGCCAATCTGGATGGGGGAGTTTAGTTCAACTGTGTCCGTTATCTAACGAGCATTACAATGTAACCTCGTCTAACTCGAGTTAACACACAGCTAAAGCGGGATGTTATAGTCGTGGATCAGCTCTTTAGGGACGGGGTGGGTGGCTCTGAAAAGAGCCTTTGTGTTGTGGGGACAATTATCCAGCAGGAAATTACTTGCTCTTGGTTGGTTTATGGCTCTCGGTTTTCTTGGGCAGTAGGACGGCCTGGATGTTGGGCAGGACTCCTCCTTGGGCGATAGTCACCCCACCGAGTAGCTTGTTGAGCTCTTCATCGTTGCGCACAGCCAGCTGTAGGTGACGGGGGATGATGCGGGTCTTCTTGTTATCACGGGCGGCATTCCCAGCCAGCTCCAGAATCTCAGCAGTCGGGTACTCCAGCACCGCTGCCAGATACACCGGGGCGCCAGCTCCCACACGCTCCGCATAGTTCCCCTTCCTCAGCAGACGGTGAACGCGACCGACCGGGAATTGGAGACCGGCTCGAGATGAGCGAGTCTTGGCCTTAGCACGGGTCTTACCGCCCTGTTTGCCTCTTCCAGACATTTCAACTTATGTGTAAGTCAATCTACAACAATAAGGCTATCTGTCCCGCCTCCGTATATTTATACGCTGTAGGGACAGACACCCTTCTCTCATTGTCCGCTATCAAATTAGCTAGTGCCGCTCAAGTTCAAACAAACACCAATCCGCAGCAGCGGGTGGGATTTGACATCGCACAACATCCAATAGTGCACAGAGCAGACTGTGGGTCTCATTTACATGGGCTGCCTATAAATAGAGCGGCTGTGGGAGGTATCAGGAACAGTTTCTGCACATTGTGATTGGGATCGTTTTGTCGCTATAATGCCTGAACCAGCCAAGTCTGCCCCAGCAGCCAAAAAGGGCTCAAAGAAAGCCGTCACCAAGACCCAGAAGAAAGATGGCAAGAAGCGGAGAAAGAGCAGGAAGGAGAGTTATGCTATTTATATCTACAAGGTGCTGAAGCAGGTCCACCCCGACACCGGCATCTCCTCTAAGGCCATGGGCATCATGAACTCCTTCGTCAACGACATCTTTGAGCGCATTGCTGGAGAAGCTTCCCGCCTGGCTCACTACAACAAGCGCTCCACCATCACCTCCAGGGAGATCCAGACCGCCGTACGTCTGCTGCTGCCCGGAGAGCTGGCCAAGCACGCCGTGTCCGAGGGCACCAAGGCCGTCACCAAATACACCAGCGCCAAATAATTCACCCGTGATATCCTGAGACCACAAAGGCTCTTTTCAGAGCCACCCACCTTCTCTCTGATCGGGCTGTATTCACATTCCCTGTAAGTCATGGATAACAGGTTTTCCTATACTGTACCACCACCATCCCCTGTACGAATATTTTGTCTGTCTTGCAGCATCTATTTAACGGCTTGTAGTATGAATCAGCTCTCGCCCATTGGGTAACCCAGACGTACTTTAGTTACTCTAGGAATCAGTATAGTGTAAGGTCCCTAAAGGAGATGTGCCTCACAGGGCGACTAACTCCTAATACCTCCTAATTTACCACGATCCGCGTGGATGACTGGATCCCACCTCGGTCCCGGTTTGGGTTTTCTCCGGACGCCCGCAAGTAACACCTAAGAGGGAAACACACAGTTAACCCGAGTCTACCAAGTAAGGGCTGTCCGAGACTACGGCAAGGGACGAGGACACGGTCAGTCCAAGCTCCTTGCCGCCTCCTCACTTTGTTCTTGCCAAGACGCGGGGGACTACAGGCACTGAAGGCCAAGACTAATCCGAGGACTAATCCCGCCTCAAGTGCCTCACACACCTGCCGGTGAGGGCCTAACCGAAAGGAGGAATCGAGCGTGATACTCACCGGGACACTCCCACTTCCGATCCGGTTCTCCTGCACCTTCCCGACTCCTGCGGATGACAAGAACACACAGCCTCCCTCTACGCTCTCCGTGAACTAAGATGGCACCCACAAAACTGGACTAACTACAACGGCGACCCGACCCTAACAACGTTCTAATGGTCGGCAACGCAACTAAGTCAAACACTAGGACTAACTAAATGTGGTGCACTAACGGAACTACTAGTTACACGCTACGGGGAACACCAGCCGGTGTTCACAGCCTAAACCGGAGGGCGGTTCCTAACCCCCTCTCCCAGGTCGTACCAAGAAGCTGCCTTCTTGCTATGGAGTCACACACAGGCCCTAAGTACGGGTTCTTTAAGCCCGGCTGAGGCTCAGTAAAACAGCACACTAACCCGCGGGCCGACTGCCGCACGGAACAGCCGATCGAACTGAACCGCCCGACTGCAGGTCCACCTGCACGGAACCGGCCTTGAGGACCCTTGATCAGAACCACGGCCGCCCCTGGAACTGCCTCAAGGTGTGCTGTACTGCCACCAACTCACTCAGCCACCCCCTCTGGGTACCAGTGTGACCCCGGGGACCTAAGGGACAGGGAAACTACATGTGTTCTCCCCTGACTATGTGTATGCTGGTACTTACACTTGTCCCCCACAGCACGGGTTAGCACAGGAAAACCACAGGAAACAAGAGCCTACCTTTAATGGGGGCCTGACGTCTTGCCCCTGGACACAGTTAGAAAGCACACCAAAATACTGTAATGTAAACTACACTCGCCACACAGACAGAATAAATAGATACAGTATACAGTACCTTGCCCGCTACTTACCCGAACACACCGCTGCTAGCCAACCAGCAGGTTGCTACAGCACCACAGGAGCCTACGCTCGACCGTACCTCCTAACCACGTGTGCTCACCTCACACCGGACCGCGCCTACTCTCACGAGGCTCCCACGCCTCTACCTCACACCACCAGGGCCTTATGCCCTACACACCATGGGTCTCTGCCCAGCTACACACAGAGCCTTCTGCTCTGACTAATGGGCCTCAGCCCCCTCTCTAACTCAGGGCTCTGAGCCCACTCACTAGGGCCTTGTGCCCTACTACCTAGGGGTCCTAGCCCCTGCCTGAGGCCTGTGGCCTTCCTAACTAACTGAGGGCCTTGTGCCCTTAATAGCAGATGGGCTACCAGCCCCTAACCAGGCCCTCTGGCCTTCCTATGGCCTCTAGGCCACTAACTACCTAAGGGCCTTGTGCCCTTGTACACCTGGGGCTCTGAGTCCCCCTCTCTAACTAACAGGGGCTTGTCCCCTTTATATAGATACTAATGGCCTACTGGCCCACTACCACGTTGGGGCCTAGTGCCCAGGTCCCTGGGCCTTGTGCCCCTAATTCACGTGCCACGGGCCTTGTGCCCGACTGTGCCACGAGCCTAGTGCCCGACGTTATTGTATGTGCTGCGGGCGCGGGCCCGGGAGAGGAGTTGCCTGGCAAGGCCTTACCTGGGGCTGTCTTCGGGGAGCTTCTCCTGGACTCCTTCCCCGCCTGCCGCCGCTTCTACGCTCTGCCGCCGGCTTCTATTCTTGATCCCGCCGGTCTTCAGGCAGCAGAGGCGCTCTTAGCCCTAACAAGGGCTCTCTGCCGCCACTGCTGGTCTCCGCTGCCTTCTCTTCTGGTCTTGATCCCGCAGGTCTCCGCGACACGTCCTCTTCTGACTCTCTCCGCCGTCGAACTGCCCATGGCGGCGCGCGCGCCGACTTAAATAGTCGGCGCCGCGCTAGCGTCATCACGTAGCGTCGACGCGACGCCACGTGATGACATGGCGGGCCCGGATTGGTCCGTCGCCATGTTTCTTTTTGAAATGGCCGGGAGGTGAGCCCTGATTGGCTCACCGTCCCGGCTGAACGGAGGGGACCGCCGCCCGAGGGATGACGACGGCCCCGGCCAGGTAAGTCCTCCACATTTCCCCCGTTTTTAATGTCAGCAGTCCATGCCGACAAAACCCTGGTCCACACGAAATCCGGGTCAGTATAACGTCCTCCAGGCTGGCCCAAGTTTGGCCGCTGCGATCTTCTGGGTTGAAGCGGCGGTGTCGGAAGGTCCAGGTCCACTGGAGTAGCATCCGGAGTAACAACGTCGTCAGCGGTCATTGGTGCCCACCAATCCACCCCCGTCGGGGCGGGTATAGGATCTGGCTCACTTCTCTCCTGGACGTCGGAAGGCAAATCCAGAAAACCACAGGGACGTAACATATTCCGATGTAGCACCCGCGGTCTTCCAGTCCCTTCCGCAGGAACCACCTCATACAAAGGAAGGTCAGGAGCCATGCGCCGTTGCACTACATGTGGCAACACTTCCCACCGATCGCTGAGTTTATTTCCCAACCTCTTAACTCTTACCAGTACCCGCTGACCCACTACGAAGGGGGAAGCCGTGCTGTTGGTTGGCCCGTGATGGACTTTGGACCGTAGCTGCCCCCTAACCACGTCCCCGGCAATCTTCAGCTTCCTCTTCTGCTCGGTCACCCAGCCGCTGGGAGTCCATCTGTCCGCTTCTTCGGGGACGGACAACTCCAAATCACGCCACTCCCTTCCAGGCCGCCCAAACAAAAGGAAGTATGGGGTATAACCGGTGGTACTATGTACCCGGTTATTGTATACCCACACCAAGTCCTGCACGTACTCCGGCCAGCGGTTCTTTTGCCCAGAGCCCTGAGCATTTGCAGCAAGGTCCGATTGAACCTTTCACAGGCGCCATTACCTTGAGGGTGATAAGGAGTGGTCCGGGACTTCTGTACCCCATAAGTGTCACACAGACCCTCCATGAGGCGTCCCTGAAAACAGGCTCCCTGATCCGAGTGAATCCGCTCCGGGCACCCATATCTCCGAATGAAGTGCTCCACAATGGCGCGCGTAGCTGCTTCCGCCGTCTGATTTCGTGTGGGCACAACGACGGTGAACTTTGTAAAGTGGTCGGTCATGACCAACGCGTAGCTATGACCACTACTTGACTCCCCAACCAGGACGTAATCAATCATAAGCAGCTCCAAGGGTCGCCCCGTCTGAATGGTTTGCACGGGCGCATGCTGCTCCCCAGCCTTACTTACCCCACATCGTGGACAGGCTCGGCAGACCTCTTCCGCCAACGCCTTGGCGCCAGGTACGCAGTACTGCCTGCGTAGCCATTGATGGGTCTTGGCCGCCCCGAGATGAGCGCCTTTTTCATGGGCTTCCAGTACCAAGTCCCGCGCCATGGACTCAGGCACCACCTGCCATACAGGACGGAGCTCTTGCTCCAGGTAGGCTCGGCGAACTAGCACCCCTTCCCTCACTGCCAGTTGATCCCATCTGTGCAATAGCCGTCGTCCGGCTATGGACAGTCGACGCCGTTCTTCACTAGAGGGCCAATGTCCCTGTTGCTTCCATCGGCGGACACACCGCAATGGAGCATCCTGAGCCTGCCGTTCGGCCCAATCTACGGTCGTCTTGGGCACACTCAGAGCACAAACAGGAGATGTCAACTGGGTCAGATCCGGGATCTCCTCCCCTTCTCTGTCCTCATCACTAGGCCCCTCCGGCCCTTGCAGGGGATAACGGGACAACGCATCCGCATTCCCATTAGCCTTTCCGGGTCGATACCGGATCTTATATCCGAACTTGGCCAACCGAGCCATCCAGCGCTGTTCCAGCGCCCCTAACTTGGCCGTGCCCAAGTAGGCCAAGGGATTGTGATCGGTCACTATGTCGAACTCAGCGCCGGTCAAGTATTCCGTGAACTTTTCGGTTACTGCCCAAACCACTGCTAACAACTCCAGCTTAAAGGCACTGTAATTATCGGGGTTTCTTTCTGAATCCCGCAGGCTCCGGCTTCCGTAGGCAATGACCCGTTCTTTGCCGTCTTGGACTTGTGCTAGCACGGCCCCCAGGCCCTTGAGACTTCCATCAGTATACAGAACGAAGGGCTTTTCGAAGTCAGCGTACGCCAGCACTGGAGCCGTCGTCAGGTCTTCTTTGAGCGTCGTGAACGCCTTTTCCTGAGCGTCTCCCCAGGCTATGGCTTGATTCTTAGCCGTAGTGGCAACGCCCCTCAATAATTCGTGTAGCGGGCCAGCCACCTTCGCGAAGTCTTTGATGAATCTCCGATAGTAGCCCACTAACCCCAGAAATGCTCTCAGTTCCGTCACCGTTCGAGGGATCTTCCAGTCCAACACCGCAGAAACCTTATCCGGAGTGGGGCTCACCCCATCCCGGGACACAATATGTCCCAGGTATTCCAACCGAGATTTCAGAAGATGACACTTTCGCGGCTTCAACTTCAGGCCGAACTTCTCCAAGCGCTGTAGGACGACGTCGAGTCGATCCAGATGTTCCTTGACCGTGGGAGCGAAGATGATGATATCATCCAAATAGATCAGGAGAGCGTCGAAGTTCAGGTTTCCCAGACATCTCTCCATTAACCGTTGGAAGGTGGCGGGAGCATTAGTGAGCCCAAACGGCATCCTACAGAACTCAAACAGACCCATTGGTGTGATGAAGGCCGTCTTCTGCCGGTCCTCTGCCGCCACTGGTACTTGCCAGTATCCGCTGGCAAGATCCAGAGTGGAGAAATATCTCGCCTTTCCTAGCGCAGCTAGCGATTCCTCAATCCTGGGCAATGGATACGCGTCGCGAACAGTACAACTATTCAATCGCCGATAGTCCACACAGAACCTGATAGCGCCATCTTTCTTCCGTACTAAGACGATAGGAGCTGCCCACGGGCTCTTACTTTCGGTAATCACGTGGCTATCCAACATCTGCCTAATCATCAGCTTGACCTCTTGGTACAACTTGGGCGGGATTGGCCGATATCTCTCCCTAATGGGCAGACTGTCTCCGGTACGGATATTATGTTCCAGTTCCTCCGTGTACCCAAAATCCTCTTCACTTCGGGAGAACACTTTCTGTCTGGCCCACAATATCTGCTGTAAACGGGTAACATCTCGAGGCTCGATCCCTTCCAAGGAAACATCCATTTGTTCCAAAATGGTGTTGCCGTTCCACTCGCGGGACAGGCTATCGTCACCCTCCACCTGGACCGCCAAGCCCCCTTGTTGTCATGACGCGGGTTTGAGAAGTATCTGCCGGTCATCTCCAATCTGTTCTGCTTCTACGGCGATAACTCGAGCGACAGTCGTACCAGGCCCCATCGTCTGAGTATGGTCCTGCACATTACATAACCGCACGGGTACCCTTCCTCGATGTACCCTGGCCAACGCACGGGCAACAAGAGGTCCTTCCGCCGTTCGTTCCGGACTGACCGGTTCCACCAACACCACTCTTCCCTCTAATCTCCGGTTTGTCCTCACTTCCATATATTGCAGCACCTCCTGACCAGGGGGTACTTCAACCGTCTGTCGATAGTTGGTCCGTAGGTAGCCAAGGAGCTCCAGTCCCGACTCAGTCGGTTCTTCATCACACCGTCGTACCATTCTCTGGAAAACCTGCTGCACGGGCCGGGGTACGTCCAACTCTCTCCAGTATCGAGCCCCTTTGGCGTGGAATAAGGCCTGATCCAAATTTTGTAGGGCGTTCATCCCCAGGATCACCGGGCCATGACGAAGCTCTTTTCCACCAACCACCAGAATGCCCTTCTTTCCCAAGGTCTGTCCGCATACTTCAATTTCCAACCAGACTACTCCCACGACAGGGATGGGCAAATTGTTGGCGGCGGTCAGCTTAATCCACGTTTGGGCCCGGCTCTTCTGCAGGTGAGCGTAGTTTTCCAGGAAACACCGCTCCGACATAGTGGTCACCTGAGACCCCGTGTCCAGCAGACACTGTTGTGGTTTACCCCCTAACGTGGCTACTACGGTAGGGCACTCCCCCACCAAATCAGCAGAGTTGGTGAAGTTGGGGTTTGCCCCCATCTCCCCCGCGGGTGGCCCCTTCACCGCGAGGGACTCTAGTTTAACGGTGCCTAGTTTGGAGGTTCGGGACAGTTTCGGGCATAATGTCCCACGCGTTGGCATCTCCAGCAGCGAACGCCCGGTCTTGGGCCCTGCTGGGACCTGGGGGCGCTTCGCCGTTCCTCTATAGGTCCCCCTTCACTTCGGCGATCCCTCGGCCGACGGACTTCCTGCCGCAATTGGGCGACTTCTTCCTTCATGGCTAAGAGAGCTTCCTTTAGATCTTTCACACAACTCTCCAACGGTTGGGCCTCTGCTTCGGACGGGCTACTGGTGAGCAGGACTTGCTGGGGCGCTACCGCGTAAGGCCCGTAGTGATCATCTCTGTCCCGGGACACAGCCTCCGCTTGTATTTCCTGGAACGCCAGGTGAGGTTGGTCCCGCACCTTGTCCAGTAGAATGTGCCGGAGTGGCACGTTCCAGAGCCCCAGGGCAAATTGGTCTCGCAGTAGCACATCCGAGTCTCCCATGGCGGCCGACCCCCGTGGGTCTCTCTGCCAGAGTTCTCCCGCCAATTCTAGTAGAGCGTTGCCAAACTGGGTCAGACTCTCGTCTTCTCTCTGCACACGCCCGAAGAACCTCTTCCTCAGAACTGCCGCAGAGGAGGTGTCACCGTACAATCCTCCCAAGATTTTGAAGATGGCGTCCAGGGTGTCCCTATCTGATTTGGGTCGAAGAAGAACCGTCTTCCTGGCATCCCCTTCCAGGGCGTTCAGAGCCAGCTCCACCTTCATGGCACCGGTGATATGATACAACCGGGCAGTGCCATGCAGCCGTTCCTGCCAGTCGGCGAAAGCAAGATTCTTTCCATCGAACTTCGGCAGGTGGGACAACGCGGCACCCACAGCCATCACATTAGGCGGGTTGCGCTCGGGGGAAGGCGTGGTTGGTCGTGAATCCGTCATCACGAACGCGGATCCTGCCGACTACGCCAAAATGTAAGGTCCCTAAAGGAGATGTGCCTCACAGGGCGACTAACTCCTAATACCTCCTAATTTACCACGATCCGCGTGGATGACTGGATCCCACCTCGGTCCCGGTTTGGGTTTTCTCCGGACGCCCGCAAGTAACACCTAAGAGGGAAACACACAGTTAACCCGAGTCTACCAAGTAAGGGCTGTCCGAGACTACGGCAAGGGACGAGGACACGGTCAGTCCAAGCTCCTTGCCGCCTCCTCACTTTGTTCTTGCCAAGACGCGGGGGACTACAGGCACTGAAGGCCAAGACTAATCCGAGGACTAATCCCGCCTCAAGTGCCTCACACACCTGCCGGTGAGGGCCTAACCGAAAGGAGGAATCGAGCGTGATACTCACCGGGACACTCCCACTTCCGATCCGGTTCTCCTGCACCTTCCCGACTCCTGCGGATGACAAGAACACACAGCCTCCCTCTACGCTCTCCGTGAACTAAGATGGCACCCACAAAACTGGACTAACTACAACGGCGACCCGACCCTAACAACGTTCTAATGGTCGGCAACGCAACTAAGTCAAACACTAGGACTAACTAAATGTGGTGCACTAACGGAACTACTAGTTACACGCTACGGGGAACACCAGCCGGTGTTCACAGCCTAAACCGGAGGGCGGTTCCTAACCCCCTCACCCAGGTCGTACCAAGAAGCTGCCTTCTTGCTATGGAGTCACACACAGGCCCTAAGTACGGGTTCTTTAAGCCCGGCTGAGGCTCAGTAAAACAGCACACTAACCCGCGGGCCGACTGCCGCACGGAACAGCCGATCGAACTGAACCGCCCGACTGCCTGTACTCGGGTATCTCACACGTGTCCCTACGTCCGGAACCACAGGTCCACCTGCACGGAACCGGCCTTGAGGACCCTTGATCAGAACCACGGCCGCCCCTGGAACTGCCTCAAGGTGTGCTGTACTGCCACCAACTCACTCAGCCACCCCCTCTGGGTACCAGTGTGACCCCGGGGACCTAAGGGACAGGGAAACTACATGTGTTCTCCCCTGACTATGTGTATGCTGGTACTTACACTTGTCCCCCACAGCACGGGTTAGCACAGGAAAACCACAGGAAACAAGAGCCTACCTTTAATGGGGGCCTGACGTCTTGCCCCTGGACACAGTTAGAAAGCACACCAAAATACTGTAATGTAAACTACACTCGCCACACAGACAGAATAAATAGATACAGTATACAGTACCTTGCCCGCTACTTACCCGAACACACCGCTGCTAGCCAACCAGCAGGTTGCTACAGCACCACAGGAGCCTACGCTCGACCGTACCTCCTAACCACGTGTGCTCACCTCACACCGGACCGCGCCTACTCTCACGAGGCTCCCACGCCTCTACCTCACACCACCAGGGCCTTATGCCCTACACACCATGGGTCTCTGCCCAGCTACACACAGAGCCTTCTGCTCTGACTAATGGGCCTCAGCCCCCTCTCTAACTCAGGGCTCTGAGCCCACTCACTAGGGCCTTGTGCCCTACTACCTAGGGGTCCTAGCCCCTGCCTGAGGCCTGTGGCCTTCCTAACTAACTGAGGGCCTTGTGCCCTTAATAGCAGATGGGCTACCAGCCCCTAACCAGGCCCTCTGGCCTTCCTATGGCCTCTAGGCCACTAACTACCTAAGGGCCTTGTGCCCTTGTACACCTGGGGCTCTGAGTCCCCCTCTCTAACTAACAGGGGCTTGTCCCCTTTATATAGATACTAATGGCCTACTGGCCCACTACCACGTTGGGGCCTAGTGCCCAGGTCCCTGGGCCTTGTGCCCCTAATTCACGTGCCACGGGCCTTGTGCCCGACTGTGCCACGAGCCTAGTGCCCGACGTTATTGTATGTGCTGCGGGCGCGGGCCCAGGAGAGGAGTTGCCTGGCAAGGCCTTACCTGGGGCTGTCTTCGGGGAGCTTCTCCTGGACTCCTTCCCCGCCTGCCGCCGCTTCTACGCTCTGCCGCCGGCTTCTGTTCTTGATCCCGCCGGTCTTCAGGCAGCAGAGGCGCTCTTAGCCCTAACAAGGGCTCTCTGCCGCCACTGCTGGTCTCCGCTGCCTTCTCTTCTGGTCTTGATCCCGCAGGTCTCCGCGACACGTCCTCTTCTGACTCTCTCCGCCGTCGAACTGCCCATGGCGGCGCGCGCGCCGACTTAAATAGTCGGCGCCGCGCTAGCGTCATCACGTAGCGTCGACGCGACGCCACGTGATGACATGGCGGGCCCGGATTGGTCCGTCGCCATGTTTCTTTTTGAAATGGCCGGGAGGTGAGCCCTGATTGGCTCACCGTCCCGGCTGAACGGAGGGGACCGCCGCCCGAGGGATGACGATGGCCCCGGCCAGGTAAGTCCTCCACAATAGACCCAGGCAATGTTTCGTCCTGCACCGAAGGGAGAACTGTTGTTAAAATGAATTTTAGGGACGTTACAGTAACACTTAAAAAAACGGGATAACTTTTAAAACAGGTTTTAGATCTCAACATGTATAAAGCACCCGCCCCTCCCAGGTCATATAATGTCGGAAAGCTGGGTAGATGGGAGGATACAGCTCGTTCGAATGCGCATTTGGTGGCTCTCAAAAGAGCCTTTGTGCTGTGTACGTAGGAGGGACGAGTATCTATGCTCTCTCCCCTCGGATCCTGCGGGCCAGCTGGATGTCTTTGGGCATGATGGTCACTCTCTTGGCGTGGATGGCGCACAGGTTGGTGTCCTCGAAGAGCCCCACCAGATAAGCCTCGCTGGCCTCTTGCAGAGCCATGACTGCTGAGCTCTGGAAGCGCAGGTCGGTCTTGAAGTCCTGGGCGATCTCACGTACTAAGCGCTGGAAGGGCAACTTGCGGATCAGCAGCTCGGTGGACTTCTGGTAGCGGCGGATCTCTCGCAGAGCAACAGTGCCGGGACGGTAGCGGTGAGGCTTCTTCACGCCGCCAGTAGCTGGGGCGCTTTTCCTGGCAGCTTTGGTCGCCAGCTGCTTGCGGGGAGCTTTCCCGCCGGTGGACTTGCGAGCGGTTTGCTTAGTTCTAGCCATTATTCAAAATTATAATGAATATTAAAGACGGCAGCTTAACAATCCTATTTAGACATAGCGCTGCACGATGATTGGATGAGTTAAGCATGCCCCCCTCCTTTGATTGGCTTAAATAAACTGTGGACTATTTCAAATTAACCCGCCAGTAGTAACGTACTTCCCAGATCAACGGTATACTAAGTCTTATTAGAAACTCGGGAATGAAAGGATTTGAGCGGGAAAGCATTACTTTGTTTCCACGCAGCGTTCAAACAGATGTTCTATTTACTGTGTGGGAAAAAACAGCCACCATTAACCCCATGCTCACCACCAGTTATTGGGATCCGCCGATCATTTGTTGCCACCGAACAGCCAGAAATTGCAGTCAACACTTTCTTCACATTTTAGTTTTTTCTTATTTTTATTGGTATTCTCTTAAAACTAAGCCGATATCAATCCATCACACAAGTACCCAGCAGCATCAATAAAGGTCCAGTACCCGTTGGAGTCCCCCTGTTCTCTGAAATATGCCAGTCACACTTCTCCAAAATGCTCCACGTGTATAGTATAACCATGTATGTCACCGTGCCATTAGAATATGGTCTCTCAGGGTTATATCATAGGACAAAAGGTTTCCCTTTCTGAGGCAGGTGATAGCTTGGCAAATAAGGTTGCTTTTGGGCCAGTCAGTAAGCTGGCAACAAACATGGGCTATGCGTTACCCTGGTATCCTCACAGATGCCAAGCAATATAGAGCAGACAGATTACCTTTTATCCAGAGACACATAAAATAACACAACTTAAGTTTTCACATGTAACATAATTTGTGGGCAGTGTTAGAGCACAGTTACAATCTTTTTGTTCCTTTTTAAGCTAAACTGTGGTCATCATAAACACGCACAACTCTTTGTTCCCTCATGCTCCCCTCCCCTTCTCATATACCCCTCCTCCACTCCATGCAGTCCTTCCATTCCCTCTCCTTTATCTACCCTCTGTCTCTCACCATGGGGTATATTTAAGAAAGCATGATAGTGCTCTTACCGGCAAATTAAGCTTCCTGGGTGTCCTCCGCAAATTTATGAAAGGTGCATTGCAGCAGATATCGTGGATATCTGCTGCTTTGCACTCATCTTCGTTTTTAGGAGTAGTTGACATTCAACAGTATGGTGACTGCTCCCAGCTCAAATCTAACAAGTTCCGAAAAAATCCAATGCTGTCATCTCTGCTTCGAAGAGCAGAGCTGGACAGCGCATGTGTGGAGGGATCACAGGATCCCTCCCTGTCACTTACAGCTCTATCTCTGCAACGATAGTTGCAGAGACAGAGCAGGGATCTCTGTGCGCATGTGCAGTTCTTCGAAATGCACATGCGCAATTGAAGGATGAAGAGAACGAGGAGTAGATCCGGAGACAGCTCTTCCGAAGAGGGGGAGTAAGTATGATTTTTTTGTAATCACAGAAACAGCAGTTTTTCGAAACAGCTGTTCCTATGATCTGTTGTTCATAAATTTGAGAAATAGTTCAATCCTTATCCATGCGATAAGGATTGATAACTATTTCTCACTTTTGCCGATGATTGATAAATGTGCCCCATGTCTCCTTGCTCAAGTCCTATACCCATCCTCACCCCCAGCTCCCCCCGTCCTACCCTAATCACAACCCACCTCCCCGCTCAAGTAACCCTGCCAATCTCATCCATATCTCCCCACTTCCCTCCCTCGCTTTCTCCTGTGCCCTCTGGAACTGCAGTGTCATGTGCAATAAACTGCCCTCTGTCCGCAACCTCTTCATCTCCATCTCTCTTAGGGGTCTATTATTACCCTTCGCTTTTTCAGTATAAACTTTTCAATCCCCATCCCATAGATGCGGATTCAAAAGTTTCTCAAATTTATTAACTCTCCGTTGGTGCCCCCTTTGGTTCCTTCCACTTACCTTGTCTTCCGATCAGCACCTGTAAGACAAGAGAGACAGCACAATGACAGCCCTTCCCAACACCTCTGTTACTTACCCGATCCAGAGGGACCGCTATGGAACTCACCACACCGGACGTTACCTTAGACCGACCACTCTCACGTCCTGAGACGCTGTGCCCCACAGGCCTGCGCCCGCGGCCGTTAAGCCCGTCTTGTCCTGAACTTGGGTGCCCTTCCGGACGGATGGATGGGGTTCTATAAACCGCTCCAGAACTCTTCTTAGTACCTACTTAGGAACCGAGTGTTCCGTACTCTACGTCAGGTCCTAGCGTCCTGCTAAAAGAGTAATTGGTACTCACTTGTTCCGCGCAGGAAACTCAGCTTGACCCGCCTTCTTCGGGTCTTCCAGGCTCTCCAACCGCCGGCGCCTCTTCTCCTGTTTGGCGCTGTCAAAGGCTGCTTTGCGGGGGCGCTCTTAGCCCTTACAAGGGCTCCCCACCGACGATCTCTGCTCCGGCGTCTTGCTTGAAGTCTTCGGGCATCAGGGTAGCTCACAGCCCTTACAAGGGCTCCCTAACGCTTCCGCCGCTGCTGGACGTCTGGACGCGACGTCCTCCTACTTCCCCTCCGCCGCCGCACAGCCCTCGCGTTGGCGCCCGGCGACAGAAAAAGCCGCGGGCACACTGACGATATCAGCCGTTGCCGCGAGCCCTGATTGGCTAGCGGTGGCACCAGTAGTTTGAATGGCCGGAGGCGAGCCAGGATTGGTTCGCCGACCCGGCCGCTGATTGGCCAGCAGCGGGAAGTAAGCCGGGATTGGCTCATTTGCCCGCTGCCACCGGGACCTTTCCAGGGAGGAATGAATACTCACCGCTGGACTGGTGAGTAGCTTTGTCCTGCGCCTCCCTCTCGGCCGCCTTGTCGCCGGGGCACTTCTCCACACTGCTCACCCCTCTTTCAATCCCTTTGCGCATGCTTCGACCGGTGACCTCGGGCATGCGCACAGAAATCCCTGAATGAAGAACATGCGGAAAGTGACATGGAGGGATCATGTGATCCCTTCACACATGCGCTGTGCAGCTCTGCTCTTCTGAGCAGAGCTGTTTTCAGTGAAAGTTTTCAATCATGTTAATGTTCGCCAGCTTCAGATGGCGTATATTAACATGGTTGAAAGCTAAGTTTCGGTCACTGTTGCATAGAGTTACTGAGCACTTCCCATGCACTGTTATGGGGAGTGCTCAGTAAAACGATGAGAGATGCAAAGCAGCAGATATCTGAGATATCTGCAGCGATGCTAGAATAATACATAGTAATTTAGCCGATAATACCCGAAAACTGTTGTTTTCGAGGATTTACCGCTAAATTAAAAGACGGATAGCTTTGATAAATAGGCCCCTCTACCTTCTAGCCATCACTGAAACTTGGCTCTCTTTTTCCGACACAGCTTCCCCCACTGCTCTCTCCCATGGGGGCATATACTTTAACCCATTCCACCAGACCGGATGACCCTCCAGGAGATGGAGTATTGACATTACCATAACTAGCCATTTTAGTGCCCTGGACGAGACAGGGAACCGGCGCCCCCCATCTAAGTGGGAGTGCCAATCGTCGAGTGGGCGTGATCAACCTTATGTGGGGGGCGTGGCTAGCGCTTTACAAGTTCTAGACCGCACTGAAGCCCCCTCCCTCCCCATTCTTCTCGGTCTGGCTTTGTAAGGATCTTTATGTAATAAGCCTCCATAGAATCAAAGTACTTTAAATGCAGATATCACATGCTAGCTGTATAAAAATTAATTGGTTATTGAAATAAAACTCACTGAAACAAATTAAAACATAAATGTAACGGTACCATCTGTATCACACTGCCCAATCATCACACTGTGCCCTCCATCACAGTTTCTCCTTTATCACACCGTGCCATGGAGCCATCTTTATCACAGTGGCCCCCTTATCACCACCACACGAAATGAATTATATATATATATACATACATACACATATATACACACACATACAATATAAAGAGCCTCCTAGTGTCCGCCATACCTTACAGAGAGCATTCCTGTGACCTCCATACAATACAGAGAGCATTAGTTTGATCACCATACAATACAGAGAGCATTCCTATGACCCCATACTATACAGAGAGCATTCCTATAACCACCATACTATACAGAGAGCATTCCTATGACCGCCATACTATACAGAGAGCATTTCTATGACCACCATACTATACAGAGAGCATTCCTATGACCACCATACAATACAGAGAGCATTCTTATGACTGCAATACAGATAAATACCTCACCTGAAATTAAATCAACTAATTGGCTGGAATAATCATATGACTGGATGGTCGCCACTAACATTACTAAGTGACGCTAGTAAATCAGACAATTCGCTTATACAGTCACATGACCGGACGGTTGCCATCAACATCGTTAGGCGACGTCAGCAAATCAGATTATTGGCTGATGCAGTCCCATGACCGGACGGTTGCTATCAATGTCGCTGAGTGACGTCACCAATTATGGGAGGATTTTCCCATTTATAAAGCCAATTAACACACATCCCGGCTTGCCTCGAAAAAGCCTCTTAGCGAAACGCGCGTCGACGGACGCTGCGTATGCTACTCATGATAGATTTAGATTGTGAAAGCATTTAAGATTATCTAGAGAGACAACCAACTACTAAGTAGCTATGAAGTGATGCTCATTAGATATAGCGCTTTTTCATTGAAGTAATGTGTGAATGAGAATTCCAAAAAAGTAGCTCTGTATGAATGATATCTATACTAAGGAACAAGTAAATATATACTAGATAGAAAATCAGTCCCTAAAACGTGGGGAAGTGACCAATGATCCCTAAAAGGTGGAGTGAATGAAGTTTTGAGTATTATATACATGTACCAATGACAATAATTGAGCTATACAAATACTCTAGAAATAGACATTTGGGGGAAAAAACTTTTACTCAATAGTAATGGTTTGATGTGGATTGGATTAACAATTCCCACTGAAACTTTATAAATAAGCAACTTCTTTTGCTGCAGTAATTGAGCAACATTAGCTCTGAATAAATATCACTTGTTCTGAAATACAAAAATACTTCTTACCAAACAGACTTTAAAAAAAGTGGACCTGTAAAGTATAACTAGAAATGGATAACTGAGTTCTATATTTCACTATATTTCAAGGGTCCCGTATAATACGTTCATACCATATATAGTGACTATTGGTACAATATAATATATCACTTATAGGACGTCATGCCGCCAATGACCAAAGGTGGCAGACATCCCAGTTAATCCAATTTGTTCTCTTTAGTACATTTAGAAGTATCAGCTATACTTCAGAGTAGCAGCGCAGCAAGGTATTTTTTCCTGTTTCTACCTTCTTAACAGTACATATTAACCTGGTAAATACAATTCACATTCTATTTTAATATTTCGCTACAGGCCTACTGGAAAACACTCTCCATATAATAAATAAATAATATACTTTTGAATGCAAATTAATAAAGTTATATATTTAAAAAAATTCTGGCCATTAGAGTGCCTCTATTCTAAGACACACTTTTATTTTTCTCCTTTTTTGTCAATTGTTACCTCGCCAGCTGACTGATACTGAGGGCCGCGACTTGCATGTCCCTTGCAGCGAAGTCCATACCTTCTTGCGGTGGTTCCTGGTGAAAACCATGGGCGTGTTAGACTCTGCGCCTAAGTACTCAGTAGCGCCAACTGCTGGCAGGTATCATCAATTCCACCTAGTGATTCTGACAAACGTAGTCTCTCCCTGACCCCTAGTTGGTTTGTGGTTAGGTCCCTGGTGGATCCGCTGGTAACAGTGTAAGAGTGCCCCACCATAGCCTCACAGTTGGAGTTGGTGGGAGGCTGGGTAGTGTCATTACAGGTGACGTTAGGACGCAAGGAGTCAGGAGCTAAGGAGAGGAGTGATCAGGTGAGTAAAACACTAAGTCCCCTTTTTCAGAACGGGCTCCCACCTTTTGGTGGGTGGAGTACTTGGGCGGGATTGTTCCTAGGCCCTCGTACTCTCGGCGCCGAAGTATTAGACTAGAGCAAAATAAGGTGTCGGCAGCCGGGGTAGAGTCAGTGTCTCTGACTCGCAGCCGTCACCTCGGACATTGCCCTTTCGTCGAAGGGTAGTAGAGCCTCCAGTTTGTTTCCCCGTGCAAGGGTCGTACCGGTGGCGTGCAGGAGGAGGAGGAGCAAGGCGAGCCTCAGATCATGGGAGGTGGTTTTCCATAGTATTCCCTCGGGATCAGGTGAGTAACTGGGGGTGGGATAGGGGATTGTGCTGCACGCTTTGTACCATTTTTAGCACCCCTTACATTCTTCTCCTGCCCTCCCCTCTCACCCAAATCTAGCTTTCCTAGGTGCAATCTAGATGCTCTTGACCCCACTACTTTCTCCTCCTCTCTCGATCCTCATGCCACCGCGATTCTCCGAGCCTGCAGGAAGTGTCCCGGCCGTCTCCTCGGCGACCAGGTTGTCACTTACTGGTTCGCCCCGGCCGTTTCCTAGACAAGAGTGGGGACGTTGTGAGTGATAGCGCCGCGTCCCAACATTAGGGGCAGCCAGGCGCGTGCGCTAGTACTTGAATTAATTAATTAAACAGCTCATGGGGCCGATTATCATGCTGTCCTCTGTGTTTTGCCATTGATCAGTCTCTGTATATAAGGCATGGATGGCTTAGCCTCCCTGTCGGTTATAGTTCCAATTTTCTGTGTATTAGCCTGGTGCTGTGCTTGAACAAATATTTCTATTAGGCTTCCTGTGTATGACCTTTGGCTTTGTTCTTGTGGACTTGATTCTTGCCTGTTGCCCTGACCCTTGCTTCATTCCTGGATTATCCTTGTCTGCTGCCAGTCCTGACATCTTGCCTGGCCTTGACCACAATACCTGCTCCTGGACCCAGACCGTGGCCTATCTTTTGACCATGCTAGATTCTACACCCCGTTACTCTACGCTACAGTACGTTCATACACCTGTACAACCGCGAGTATAAGTCCTTGCCTGTACAACCGCGAGTATAAGTCCTGGGGGCAACCAAGTACCTGTGAGCATAACGAGCTCTACTGGAAAGGCGGCTGCTAGAGGTGAAGAACTCTCTACCTGGTTCTACAGGTTGATGACAAGTCGTAGCATTATAACCGGTCAGTGAAGTTCTGGAAGAGTTCGCTTCCATGGATGAAAGCGGGACGAACCCCACTCCAGCCCAAGTTGTTGCAGGCCAGATCCAGACCATATCACAGGTGGTCCAGAACCTAGTTCAGCATTTGTCTGCCCAGGAAGAGGCCACCAGAGCCTCGCAAGCCCAGCAAGGCCTTCCGGGTCCTGCAATGGAGCCCAAATTGAAGCTACAAGACCGCGTCTACGGTGACAAGGCTTCTTTTCACAATTTTAAGGAGAGCTGCAAACTCTACTTTCGCTTGAGACCACGCTTCTCTGGCTCTGAACAGCAAAGAGTTGGCATCATTATCTCCCTGCTCCAGGGTGATCCTCAGTCCTGGGCGTTTAGCCTTGCTTCCACATGCCCTCCACTATAGTCCGTTGATGCATTATTTGATGCCCTGGGGTTGCTTTATGAAGAGCCTGACAGAGCTGCATCGGCTGAATCACATCTCAGGGCACTAAAACGGGGTCACCGCTCTGCTGAGGAATATTGTGCTGAGTTCAGGCGCTGGTCCACAGATAACGAGTGGAATGATCTGGCACTCCGGAGCCAGTTCCGTTTGGGTCTCTCGGAACACATAAAAGACTCCCTGTTGTAATATCCTATTCCTGCTACACTGGAGAGTCTAATGCAATTGGTCATTAAAATTGACCGTAGATTTAAAGAGAGAAAAGCTGAGAGGGATACTACCGTCACCTCATGCTCTTTTTAGACTCCTCCTGCTGCACCTTTTGAAGCTGCTGAGCCCATGCAGCTAAGTGCTTATCGCCTTTCTTCGGAAGAGAAAACCCAGAGACGAACCTTAGCCCGTTGTCTATATTGTGGCAACTGGTGTCATCTCCTCCAAAACTGTGCCAACAAGTCAGACCAGCCGGGAAAAGAACAGGCCTAGAGATGGTGGAAGAGGTTTGTCTAGGTCTGCAGATTATATCTTCCAATAAAGCACTCTTGGTTCCTGCAGTAATTTCCTTTGGTGCACAATCCACATCTGTCTCTGCTTTCCTAGACAGCGGTGCTGCAGGGAATTTTCTGGATCTGGATTTCGCTTGTACTTTGGGATTTCCTGCCATTAAGCTCGAGTCGCCCATCACTGTATGTGGTCTGGATGGTGGTCCTTTACCAGGTGGTAAAATTTGTTCCCAACCACAACTGTTGCCGCTCACAGTGGGGGCGCTACATTCTGAAGTCTTGTCCATTGTTATGAATCCCAGTGCATTCACAAAGTGCAACGGAAGTGTAAGGCTAAGTGTCTTTATTCAGGTAAATATATTAACAAAGATAACTCAAATCCACGGATAACAGGTTCCAAAAGAGACTGTATAGTAAAATGTCAGGAACAAGTATAATAAGTTTACCCCAGTCCAGAAGGCACAAGGCTGTCCAGGAAAGCAGACAGAGTCCAGGGATCAAATAGAGACCAGACAAACAAATCCAAATAGCCAGGCAGAGATCAAGCAAATAGGCGAGGTCCAGAAGTCTTTTCAAAAGGTCAGGGCAACAGGCAAAACAGTGTGGTCCAAGGTACAGGCAAATGATTCAGGGTCTCAGGCAAGCAGGCAAGGTCCAAGGTACAGGCAGGGGTCATACACAGAAGTTCAGTCCAGCAGGTATATACCAAATAGCACAAGAGCAGGTTAGCAGCAGCCAGGAACAAATGGATGAACTGCTCAGAGCACAGCTAGAGGCAGGTACTTAAAACAGTGTACAAGGTGCAGTTCTAATTAGCATCAGACAAGGAGATTAACTCCTTCAGGCATGTTGCAGAGTTCAGGTGCAGGACAGCAGCAGCACCTCTGATGGATTATAGGTACTGCTGCCAGATACAAAACAAAGGCAGTCATAACATAGCCGCCCCTTTAAGGAGCGGATTCCAGACGCTCCATACATGCTCCCTTCAGGTTTTTCTCCTCTTCTTTTTCTTTTTATAAGATCTCCCTGGAGACACAATTGGGCTCTTCTCTAATGGAGTACAGAGAAGACCCCATTCTTCAGAAGCAGAAGAATTGTAAAGTTTGTCCACTAACTCTCTAGTATCCTCCACAAATTCAATTTCAGAGTCTGAGTCCCAGCCTAGAGTCGGGATAGGACCTTTTATTTTATCACCCGATGATGATATGCCCAAAAAGCCAGTCACCAAGGTTGGTGTTTGTTGTGACTGAAGTGGCAAAGCAAAGGTTTTTCCATTCTTGTTAACCTTCTCCCTAGGTGACCTAGACTGTCTGATGGAAGACACATTCATAGAGGTCTTATGGACAGGTGCAGGAACTGACGCACAGGTTGGAACGGGCACAGAAAAATCGTGATCAAATGACTTGACTGTGGATGGAGTGTACTTCTGACAAACAGTATTAACAGTCCATGGTATTATGAATAATGGGGTCATCGGAATTTAGTAATGAGAAGTCCCAGGTTTGTGGCTCCCCTCTAAAACACATAATAATTGAACCCACTTGGTTAAATTGATCAACAAAATAAACCGGACAATCTTGAAACTGTTTCATGGAAAGTTTGAGTACCATAACAAACTGTTTGATGTCTCCATCAAAGAAGACTGGAGGAGGATCTGATGACTCGGAAAAGGCTTTTGGGCATTCAGGCTCAATAGCAGTCTCTGGAGAGTACCCAGCTTGTGCAGCAGTCTCTGGAGAGTCCTCAACTGGAACGGCAGAGCAGGAGTCCCGACTGGGATGGCAAGTTGGGCACACTTGATGGGAAGCCCGTACTGGGCACAGAACTCTGACTGGATTGCACTGTGAGATGCCTCAGAGCAGACAGCACTATGAGATGCCTCAGAGCAGACAGCACTGTGAGATGCCTCAGAGCAAACAGCACTGTGAGATGCCTCAATGCAGACAGTAGCAAGTGGTAACTCGGGCTAAACCGCATGGACAGTCAACTCGGGCTGAAACGCATGGGCAGGCAACTCGGGCTGGACCGCATGGACAAGCAACTCGGGCTGGACCGCATGGACAGGCAACTCGGGCTGAACCGCATGGAGAGGCAACCCGGGCTGAACCGCATGGACAGGCAACTCGATAGGGGACTGGAGGTACAGGGCCCTCTCTGGAACGGGCTGGAGGGACAGGGCCCTCTCTGGAACAGGCTGGAGGGACAGGGTCCTCTCTGGAATGGGCTGGAGGGACAGAGCCCTCTCTGGAGGAGACTGTAAGGGCAGCGCCCCCTCTGGAGCAGACTGTAAGGGCAGCGCCCCCTCTGGAGCAGATTTTAAGGGCAGCACCCTCTCTGGAGCAGATTGTAAGGGCAGCGCCCCCTCTGGAGCTGAAGACTCGGGAGTAGAGGCAGCGGCTGAAGCCCAGGGAGTAGAGGCAGCGGCTGAAGACCCGGGAGTAGAGGCAGCGGCTAAAGACCTGGGAGTAGAGGCAGCGGCTGAAGACTCGGGAGTAGAGGGAGCAGACTCAGGACCGGACACAGCGGACTCAGAACCGGACACAGCGGACTCGGGACAGACACAGCTGACTCAGGACCGGACACAGCGGACTCAGGACTGAAGGCAGAGGCTGGCACCTCGGAACAGGAGGCAATGGCCGGAGACCCAGTCCTGGCGGTAGCTGGAACTGGCATCACAGGATAGGCAGTAGCTGGAACTGGCACCGCAGGACAGGCGGCAACTGGAACTGGCACCGCAGGAAAGACGGCAACTGGAACTGGCACCGCAGGACAGGTGGCAACTGGAACTGGCACCGCAGGACAGGTGGCAACTGGAACTGGCAGATTAGGCTGAAGTAAAGCAACAGGAGGTGCTGTGCAGAACAATCTAGGGTCTGGAGAGGAGCACACTGAAGGCTGCTCCATAGGATGTTGTTGTCTGCGGAGCGGACAACTTTGTAAGAGATGTTCGCCACTGGCGCAGTAGAGGCATAGTTTAACAATCCTTCTGCGCCATCGTTCCTCCTCAGTGAGAGGGGGACGCAGGTAGCTTGGTCGTTTAGAATCCCTAATGGTAGGGACCGCTGGCAATATCATAGATGCAGCACCAATGTCAGAAAAAGTTCTGGGAGAATTCTCTGCAGTCTGAATGCTTTCATTAGAGGAGTTTGTTGCTTTAAAATCAGAATTAGTGTTGAAATTACTTATCACAGCAGCAGGAAGAGTTTTAAGTAGTTCTTGGAGTAAAATGGATAGTTGTATGATTTGGTAACAGAGCTGAACAATGTCCATTTGCAGCATTTGTAATTGTGGATTTACAGACATGTCTAATAGCCAAACACAGAGTTCAATGCAACAACACTAGGAATTCCAGGACTAAGGCAGAGAGTGTGCAATCAGCAGGCCCAGATTGTATGGCAGTTCATCATGTTATGAATCCCAGTGCAGTCACAAAGTGCAACAGAAGTGTAAGGCAAAGTGTATTTATTCAGGTTAATATATTAACAAAGATAACTGAAATAAACGGATAACAGGTTCCAAAAGAGACTGTATAGTAAAATGGCAGGAACAAGTATGATAAGTTTACCCCAGTCCAGAAGGCACAAGGATGTCCAGGAAAGCAGACAGAGTCCAGGGATCAAATAGAGACCAGACAAACAAATCCAAATAGCCAGGCAGATATCAAGCAAATAGGCGAGGTCCAGAAGTCTGTCCAAAAGGTCAGGGCAACAGGTAAAACAGCGTGGTCCAAGGTACAGGCAAATGATTTGGGGTCTCAGGCAAGCAGGCAAGGTCCAAGGTAAAGGCAGGGGCAGGGCCATCTTTTCCATTGGGCACGGTGGGCAGCTGCCCGGGGGGCCCCACGAGCAAGTGGGCCCCATAGGCACTTCTCTTAATGAGAATAAATAATCCTGCAAAAGAAAAAAAAAACAACAAAAAAAAACTACACCGGTCACTGAGCAAGTACATCTATCTATCTATATATATCTATATCTGTATCTGTATCTGTATCTGTATCTGCATACATCTAAATATCTATATCTATATCTATATCTATGGGCCCCGGTGCACTGCTTTTCCCAGGGGCCCATAATGTTGTTAAGATGGCCCTGTGCAGGGGTCATACACAGAAGTTCAGTCCAGCAGGTATACCAAATAGCACAGGAGCAGGTTAGCAGCAGCCAGGAACAAATGGATGAACTGCTCAGAGCACAGCTAGAGGCAGGTACTTAAAGCAGTGCAACAGGTGCAGTTCTAATTAGCATCAGACAAGGAGATTAACTCCTTCAGGCATGTTGCAGAGTTCAGGAGCAGGACAGCAGCAGCACCTCTGATGGATTATAGGTTCTGCTGCCAGATACAAAACAAAGACAGTCATAACATCCATTTATCTAATTAATTGCTCTTCCGTTCTGGTGATCTTGGGGCATACCTGGCTGCAGCTCCACAGTCCGGTCATCGATTGGAACAAGGGAGACATCATTCATTGGAGTCCTTCTTGTTCTTCATCCTGCTTATCTGTGCCTGTTAGTCTGCTCCAGGTTCCTCTAGATCAGCTTCCGTCACCCTACAATAAGTTTTCTGATGTATTCTCTAAGCAGTCAGCTGACACGCTACCTCCTCATCATGATTACGATTGCACTATTGACATAGATCCTGGCTCTAAAACTCCCAAAAGGGAGACTGTACTCTCTCTCGTTACCAGAAACACATTCCATGGAGGAGTATATTAAGGATAACCTTAAAATGGGCTTTATTAGGCCTTCTAAATCCCCGGTAGGAGCCAGGTTCTTCTTTGTGACTAAAAAAGGACGGTTCTCTTCGACCTTGAATTGACTTTCGTGGGTTAAGTACAATCACATCAGAAACACCTACCCACTTCCACTCATATCAGTCCTTTTTTTTTATAAACTCAGAAGTGCTTCAGTATTCACCAAGATTGATCTACGAGGAGCATACAACCTTATACGTATCAAGGACAGGGATGAAGGGAAGAACGCATTCAACACCCACTCAGGTCACTATGAGTACCTGTCCATGCCTTTTCGTTTATGCAACGCACATGCTGTCTTTCAGGATCTAATAAGCAATGTTCTACGAGAGTTATTAGGGCGCTTTGTCGTGTTATACCTGATATATTCTTCATCCGTGGACCAACACCGCCTTCACGTGAAACATGTCCTTTCTAAACTTCGGCAACATCAACTCATTGCCAAGCTAGAAAAGTGTGAATTTGAGATCCATAAGGTCTCATTTCTAGGTTATATTTCTAGGATGGGTTACTCATGGATCCCAGCAAGGTCCAAGCAGTCTTAGATTGGGTATGCCCAACCAATCTGAAGGCCGTACAAAGATTCCTGGGCTTTAGAATTATTACCTGATATTTATTAATTCCTTCTTGGACCTGGTAGCTCCTCTAACTGCCCTAATCTGGCAAACGTCTAAATTCCAGACAAGCACGCTGGGCCTTGTTTTCTACCCGCTTCAAGTTTATTATTTCTTACAGACCTGGTTCCAAGAATGTTTAAGCGGATGCACGGACGCACTCTCCTGCCGCTTTATGACCTCTCATGCCCCTTCCACTGTTCTGCTGTCTACAGTTCCTTCATCCTCAATTCATTTAGGATTTACCCAGGATTTGGGTGCTGCTCTCCACCATTTCCAAAGAATTGCTCCTCCTCAGACTCCTTCAGATAAATTGTTTGTACCAGTCCATCTCAGGAAGGCTGTACTATCTGAGGCTCATGACAACAAGATTGTCGGACATCCTGGAGTTTTCAAAACCACTGAAGTCCTCCTGCGCACAGTTTTGTGGCCCTATTTGGCCACTGATTTTAAAGAGTTTGCACTCTCATGTAGAGATTGTGCTAGAAACAAGAGTATCAGAAGCTCTCCGTCGGGACAAATAATGTCGTTGTCCACTCCAAGTAAACCTTGGTCACATCTGTCGATGGACCTCATTGTAGATTTACCCTGGTCACCCGGTCACAAAACAATCTGGGTGGTGGTAGATGAATTTAACAAGATGGCCCACTTTATCGCTTTGGCAGGTCTACCCAATGCCCGAACTCTGGCATCACTATTCATTCGCTATATCTTCCATCTCCACGGTCTGCCTGAAGATATTGATTCTGATCGTGGGTCTCAGTTCATGGCTCAGTTTTGGAGATCTTTCTGCAACCACCTTGACATCAACATCAGTCTGTCTTTTGCTTACCATCCACAGTCAAACAGAAAAAGACAATCAGTCATTGGAACAATTCATCTTATTATATTTTTCCAAATGTCATAACAATTGATCTTCTTTACTTCCGTGGGACGAATTTGCCTATAATAACTCTTGCCATTTTTCCACCCGCACATCTCCATTCTTTTGCAACTATGGCCTCCATCCCAGGTCTAATTCTCTTGCTTCAATCAACTCTTCTGGTTCTCCTGGGGTACGCCAAACAGCCTCCCATCTCACAATTATTTGGAAGAAGTTCCATTCCGCCCTGCTTCAGGCCACCTCTCGGTCAATTTTTTTTGCAGATCGTCATTTCAGGAACTGTTCTCTTAAGGTGTGAGACAAAGTCTGGTTGTCCACCCGGAATATTAGGCTCAAACAACCCTGCAAGAAATTGGGACCTAGGTTCATTAGACCGTTTTCTATTGTTAAAAAAAGTTAACCCTGTTGCCTTCAGGCTGAAGATTCCACCTTCTTTGAGAATCCCTAATATGTTTTACTGTTCCCTCCTGAAACTTGTTGTCTTGTCCTCCAAGTTTGAGACTCCTGAACAACCCAAACCCCGACCAGTCAACTTGCATGGTTCTCATGAATTTATTGTGGAAAAATTCTCGACTCCAAGCGGATTCAGGGACAAACCCATTTTCTGGTGCATCCGAAGGGATCCAGTCCAGAAGAACGCTCTTGGGTTCCTGAGAGGCGCCTGCACGCTGACAGACTGCTCAAGAGATTATTTAAACAATTCCCTGGAAAACTTGGTTTTTGAGGTTCCTTGATCCCTCCTCAAGGGGGGGGTGGGAAGTACTGTAACAGGTCGTGGTGGTCCCTCAGGTCACCGCAACTATCCATGCCCGCAGAAAGTGTCCAGGCTGTCTCCATGCCGGGACGTCACTTCCTGTATCACCCCGGCCGTTGCCTAGACAACAGTCGGGACGCTGTGAGTGATAGTGCCGGGTCTCAGGATTAGGGGCAACCAGGCACGTGCGCAAGTAATTGAATTAATTAATCAGCTTCTGGGGCTGATTATCATGCTGTCCTCTCTGTTTTGACATTGGTCAGTGTCTGTTTATAAGGCAGTGAGGGCTTAGCCTCCCTGCAGGTTATAGTTCCTGTTTTCTGTGTCTTAGCCTGCTGCTGTGCTTGGCTTTGTTCTTGTGGATTTGATTCTTGCCTGTTGCCCTGACCCTTGCTTTGTTCCTGCTTTATCCCAGTCTGCTGCCATTCCTGACCTTGACCATGATATCTGCTCTGGACCCAGACCTTGGCCTGTCTTTTTACCACGCTAGACTCTACACCACATTACTCTACGCTACGGTACGTTCATACACCTGTACCACCGCGAGAATAAGTCCTGGGGGCATCCGAGTACCTTTGAGCATAACAAGCTCTACGTGGAAGGCGGCTGCTAGAGGTGAGGAACTCTCTACCTGATTCTACAGGTTGAATATAAGACCGTTAGTCGTAACACTTCCATCGTACATTCGTAGTAGACTTCTTTGTCCTCTTTTTCACTGTTCGCTGAACACCTAAATTGTCCACCAGTAGCGGTGTTGCATAATGCCCCTCAAGGGGAGCCGCGTTGTTCCAATAACGTGCCGTCTAGGGATATCACCGGATGACGTCATCCACACGCAGTTCGATGGACCGTGATGCAACCGGAACCAAAGTGTCGCCAGTCCTGGCTCTTAAACTCCCACTGTTTTGTCCTTTGTAGTCCCTATAAAGAGAGTCTAAGACCACACGTAACTTGCAATCCGGTTGCTGGGGCTACCCAAGATTGTCCTCAGGGGCCTTATGGGAGGCAGGATAGCGGGCAAGGCCCTGTGGGGCTGTCTCCTACTAGGACTGGAAGAGGGGTCTGGATGACCGTATCTTTGGCAGGTGGGGGATTTGCTACATCCTCAATGTGTGGGAACATGAACCAGAAGTCGTCCATCACCACCAGTGGGTCAACTTGTTCTTCCGCAATTGGTACCACCAAGTGTGATTCTGAAAATAAACAGGGTCGCAGCATATTCCTGTGCTGTACTGTCACCCGTCCATCTCCATGTTCGGGCACTATATCATGCACCGGCCATCTGGATACATGTGCCTTCAGACTACGTACGGTGTTACCTGTCAGCGATCACTCAACTTGTAGCTCAGCCTCTTCATGCATACCTGCACCCTCTGTCCCAAGCGTCATGCTCCTGACGTTGCTAGCGACAGACCTTGGTGCAACCGTTTGCTAACCACATTGTGAGCTACCCCCAACTGGTGGTTACTGCTGCTAGACACAGCTGGTTGGTTCCATTTTCTTCATTATCAGGGGATGTGAGTGAGTGATAGGTCTTGCATCTCCCTTCCCTGGCAGTTGAACACTAAAATTTACGGTGTGTACCCAGTGGTGTATTGAACGCAGTTGTTATAAAACTATGCCACTTCTTGCACACATTTAACCCTTATTACTCAGTGTCTCGACTTATCCCAAGCACATCTTCCTCCTCCAGGTCCAAAGACTCTGGCCTAAGCCACTGATCTGTCCCGTAAGGATCTCACCTGGTTCTGGTGGTGGGGTAGACAGCAGTACACAGTTCCTGGATGTCCCATTGGAACTCATTAGTGCGGTCACTCAGCTAGAGTGGAGGTTGACACTGTCATGTAGCAAAGTATGAGGCAACAGGGGAGAAATTGGGCCACGCATATGTGCAAAATAGTGGTAGCAGAGTTGTTGTCTGACATTCGTTGGGTGACTTCCCCAACCCCAAATCCCCAATTGCAAGTAACCCATTGGCAGACGGGGCTTCTCGATGCCTATCTCCTGGTTAACCCTGTGGCTGGCTGTCTGACTGGTTTGCTGGCTGTCGAGATTATGAGCCAAATATATGAAATGTGATATCAGGGATAAAGTTGCCTGTACTACTATGTGACATGTAGTGGAATGCAAAGCAACCTCATCTATGACATAACTTTAAAGCTGCAATGAACCGCTATAGGAGACAAAAGCTTTCACTGTAAACAATGTCCTGTCATTGAAGTAACTCTTAACACATAACAAGACACCAGGGATCCAGATCAGAGGGGGGGGGCTGCCAATCACACACAAAGGGACCATGTGATCCGAGAGCGCATGCATGTTTCCTATAATCCACATAAGAAAAATCTAATCCTTCCTAAATATACTTCCTATAATTGATATTAATACTTAACAAACATGTGTCCATTATTTATGAATATAATTTCTCCCCCTAATCTTCGCTCCTAATAAAGAGAGAACAATGTTATACAGCTAATATGTCAGTTATACAGCTAATATGTCACAATACAAAAACAGGACTAACATCTGTATTGAGGCACATTGTAACAGTCTCTCTTAGAATGCAGGGAAGTGTACAGACTGAAACAAAGAACAGATTTAATATACAGTGTCAAATCACATATTATATTTACTATGTATCATAACCGCTGCATGAACAGTGGCAATCACATCTCCATTTTCACAGTGCTACATTGTCCCATGCTATGAATTAAAACTATTGTATGTATGATTAAAACAAATACCCAGTTCTGTGGTGAATGCTTTCTGCTGTCCTTTGAAATGTAAGAGGGAATGAGCCAGGCTGACTTAAACTTTACTTTCATTCATGCCATCTCCCTGCTCTTACCAGACCTCACATATATTATAAAGTCTGCACCAAGATATCAATTATAGGGACACATATTTAGAGTTTTCTGGAAAGATAATATATTGTTCAAATCGTGAGTTGCACCGTTTAATGTTTTACACAGACTGCAATACCACTGGTCACATTTACTCAGCAAAGGTATCTGTGCAAGATGTAATTATTATATAATCTGGTATGCTTTACAATCGTGCATTGTTACCAGCAGGACGCGATAGTCTCTTATTAACAAACTTTTCTAAGGCAACACTGACACGCAGCGATCACCTTTGCATATGTTTCAAATAGCTAATCGTGTATCCTCGAGGATACAAAAGTTAAACAGATCACCGATATATAGTGGGGAGAATTCCACACATTCTACCGAGTACTAGGGCAATATTACAGCTCTCTAATGGAAGAGATGGGCGGCCCTGAAAAGGACCTTTGTGTGTGTAATGAAATTAGACGAGAGGAGTCAGTGCTCAGCCTCCGAATCCATACAGAGTGCGGCCCTGTCTCTTCAGAGCATAGACCACATCCATAGCGGTGACAGTCTTCCGCTTGGCGTGCTCAGTGTAGGTGACGGCGTCCCGGATGACGTTCTCCAGGAAAACCTTCAGCACCCCACGGGTCTCTTCATAAATGAGGCCAGAAATACGCTTCACACCTCCTCTACGAGCCAGGCGGCGGATCGCGGGCTTTGTGATACCCTGGATATTATCCCGCAAGACTTTCCTGTGCCTCTTGGCGCCTCCTTTTCCGAGTCCTTTACCGCCTTTCCCTCTGCCAGACATGTTCAAAGGTAATCTTCTTTCCGTCTACAACAAACGAACTAAGTTACACGCTAGACAAGCTGTCCTTTTATACAGGAGAGGCGGACCTGATTGGGAACTTGAGGGAAATAGGGGAGGAGCACCAAG
Source organism: Mixophyes fleayi (assembly GCF_038048845.1). Classification (NCBI taxonomy): domain Eukaryota; kingdom Metazoa; phylum Chordata; class Amphibia; order Anura; family Limnodynastidae; genus Mixophyes; species Mixophyes fleayi. Next base: position 327,689 of record NW_027445890.1, on the reverse strand, counting down.
CAACAGGTTCCTGAGTCATACCAACACTGCCAGTTTTCAGGCCGTTGTAGTACAATTATATTTTGGTCCTGTAATGTCAATCAGGGCGACCTTTTGTTGTTAGAACGCAGAACGTAGATGTGTTCGGTTAACTCAGTATATGTTTCTGTTTTCTGAGCTCTCAGGCTGGGAATAAAGCGCTGCTTGCACTTTCACTCACTTTCTGTACCAGTGTGTGACCATTTATTCAGCGGCGGTGGCTGCATTCTGCATGCTCCGTGTTCAAACTGCCGTGTGACCATCCTTTCAGTGTTGTCTGGTAGGAGACTGTCGCAAATGTTAAATCGGGAATAGTGATTACTGGACATATACAGAGCTGACGATTGTGGTGCATGACTGTATGCCTGTCAGTATGGAACATCTGTGTAACGTGACAGTCTCACACGAGTCTGAAGGTTTAAAAAGGTAGAAATAAGACGTGAGAAGTGAAACATGACATAAAAGGAGAAGTAGGAAGGTTTACTCTGCTCAGTCACTGGGGGATCCGGGAGCTTTCTTTGGGCGCATCCACGTATTTGATCATAAGTTAAGATACAGAGAGGAGATTTAGGGAGATGGGGGTGTTGGGTGTATTTTCAGTGTATTTGCCCGGGGTTCCTCAATATAAAAAGTCTACACACGACGAAAGGGCGTCACAATGTGCTGATGAAATAAAGGACAACGAGCCGGTATTATTACACTTCATATTAAACTCATTTCTTTCAGCCATAGAAACACAAAGCGGGAGCCGACATTCTAGAACGGCGTCCATGAGGATAATGGGCGTGGTAACAATACCCCCGGAATCTGCGCACATGATTGGCTCTTCACCACAGCCAATGGCTTCGCATTCCTGGGCTCTATATAACAACTCAGTTGATGATTATCTGCATGTAAAAGTTTTGTTTCTATTTGGTGCACGGAAAATGTCAGAGACAGCTCCCGCCGCAGCGCCCGCTGCTCCAGCAGAGGCCCCCGTCAAGGGAAAGCGTCAGCCGAAGAAAGCAGCTGCAGGAAGCTCCAAGAAGGGCAACAAAACGTCCGGTCCAAGCGTGTCTGAGCAGATTGTTAAATGCGTGTCCGCATCCAAGGAGCGCAGCGGTGTTTCCCTGGCCGCCCTGAAGAAGACCCTCGCTGCTGGAGGTTACGATGTGGAGAAGAATAACAGCCGCCTGAAAGTGGCGCTCAAGAGCTTGGTGACGAAAGAGACCCTGATCCAGGTGAAAGGCAGCGGCGCCTCCGGTTCCTTCAAGCTGAACAAGAAGCAGCTGGAGAGCAAGGATAAGGCAGCTAAGAAGAAGGTGGCGGTGGTTAAACCCAAGAAAGCGGCAGCCAAGAAAGTGCCCAAGTCCCCGAAGAAGTCTCCCAGCGCAGCCAAGAGCCCGAAAAAGGCCAAGAAACCGGCAGCAGCCAAGAAAGCAGTAAAAAGCCCTAAGAAGCCGAAACCTGCTGTGAAACCCAAGAAGGCGGCCAAGAGCCCGGCTAAAAAGGCAGCTAAGCCCAAAGTGGCTAAGAGTCCGGCTAAAAAGGCAGCTAAGCCGAAGAAGGCTGCTCCTAAGAAGAAGTAACTTGGAGCCGCACTCCTGTCAATCACACAAAGGCTCTTTTCAGAGCCACCCACTCGGTCTCGACAGAGCTATATAGTATATATCCCCCTCCACACACACTTTTCTGTTACTCTATGGGGGTGGATGTGTGCGCTATGAAGCTGAGCTCTAGAGTAGCTGTTTCTTTCCGGCGGTGGTGCGAGAAAAGAGATTATAGCCGTATATACTGACTCCTGCCGTCTTATTATAAAGTGTCTGCAGCTTGTTTAAACGTAACGTCAGTGCACCGTGACAGTGCCATATATGGTTCACTTTTGTTTAATAGACGACACCGCCAATCTGGATGGGGGAGTTTAGTTCAACTGTGTCCGTTATCTAACGAGCATTACAATGTAACCTCGTCTAACTCGAGTTAACACACAGCTAAAGCGGGATGTTATAGTCGTGGATCAGCTCTTTAGGGACGGGGTGGGTGGCTCTGAAAAGAGCCTTTGTGTTGTGGGGACAATTATCCAGCAGGAAATTACTTGCTCTTGGTTGGTTTATGGCTCTCGGTTTTCTTGGGCAGTAGGACGGCCTGGATGTTGGGCAGGACTCCTCCTTGGGCGATAGTCACCCCACCGAGTAGCTTGTTGAGCTCTTCATCGTTGCGCACAGCCAGCTGTAGGTGACGGGGGATGATGCGGGTCTTCTTGTTATCACGGGCGGCATTCCCAGCCAGCTCCAGAATCTCAGCAGTCGGGTACTCCAGCACCGCTGCCAGATACACCGGGGCGCCAGCTCCCACACGCTCCGCATAGTTCCCCTTCCTCAGCAGACGGTGAACGCGACCGACCGGGAATTGGAGACCGGCTCGAGATGAGCGAGTCTTGGCCTTAGCACGGGTCTTACCGCCCTGTTTGCCTCTTCCAGACATTTCAACTTATGTGTAAGTCAATCTACAACAATAAGGCTATCTGTCCCGCCTCCGTATATTTATACGCTGTAGGGACAGACACCCTTCTCTCATTGTCCGCTATCAAATTAGCTAGTGCCGCTCAAGTTCAAACAAACACCAATCCGCAGCAGCGGGTGGGATTTGACATCGCACAACATCCAATAGTGCACAGAGCAGACTGTGGGTCTCATTTACATGGGCTGCCTATAAATAGAGCGGCTGTGGGAGGTATCAGGAACAGTTTCTGCACATTGTGATTGGGATCGTTTTGTCGCTATAATGCCTGAACCAGCCAAGTCTGCCCCAGCAGCCAAAAAGGGCTCAAAGAAAGCCGTCACCAAGACCCAGAAGAAAGATGGCAAGAAGCGGAGAAAGAGCAGGAAGGAGAGTTATGCTATTTATATCTACAAGGTGCTGAAGCAGGTCCACCCCGACACCGGCATCTCCTCTAAGGCCATGGGCATCATGAACTCCTTCGTCAACGACATCTTTGAGCGCATTGCTGGAGAAGCTTCCCGCCTGGCTCACTACAACAAGCGCTCCACCATCACCTCCAGGGAGATCCAGACCGCCGTACGTCTGCTGCTGCCCGGAGAGCTGGCCAAGCACGCCGTGTCCGAGGGCACCAAGGCCGTCACCAAATACACCAGCGCCAAATAATTCACCCGTGATATCCTGAGACCACAAAGGCTCTTTTCAGAGCCACCCACCTTCTCTCTGATCGGGCTGTATTCACATTCCCTGTAAGTCATGGATAACAGGTTTTCCTATACTGTACCACCACCATCCCCTGTACGAATATTTTGTCTGTCTTGCAGCATCTATTTAACGGCTTGTAGTATGAATCAGCTCTCGCCCATTGGGTAACCCAGACGTACTTTAGTTACTCTAGGAATCAGTATAGTGTAAGGTCCCTAAAGGAGATGTGCCTCACAGGGCGACTAACTCCTAATACCTCCTAATTTACCACGATCCGCGTGGATGACTGGATCCCACCTCGGTCCCGGTTTGGGTTTTCTCCGGACGCCCGCAAGTAACACCTAAGAGGGAAACACACAGTTAACCCGAGTCTACCAAGTAAGGGCTGTCCGAGACTACGGCAAGGGACGAGGACACGGTCAGTCCAAGCTCCTTGCCGCCTCCTCACTTTGTTCTTGCCAAGACGCGGGGGACTACAGGCACTGAAGGCCAAGACTAATCCGAGGACTAATCCCGCCTCAAGTGCCTCACACACCTGCCGGTGAGGGCCTAACCGAAAGGAGGAATCGAGCGTGATACTCACCGGGACACTCCCACTTCCGATCCGGTTCTCCTGCACCTTCCCGACTCCTGCGGATGACAAGAACACACAGCCTCCCTCTACGCTCTCCGTGAACTAAGATGGCACCCACAAAACTGGACTAACTACAACGGCGACCCGACCCTAACAACGTTCTAATGGTCGGCAACGCAACTAAGTCAAACACTAGGACTAACTAAATGTGGTGCACTAACGGAACTACTAGTTACACGCTACGGGGAACACCAGCCGGTGTTCACAGCCTAAACCGGAGGGCGGTTCCTAACCCCCTCTCCCAGGTCGTACCAAGAAGCTGCCTTCTTGCTATGGAGTCACACACAGGCCCTAAGTACGGGTTCTTTAAGCCCGGCTGAGGCTCAGTAAAACAGCACACTAACCCGCGGGCCGACTGCCGCACGGAACAGCCGATCGAACTGAACCGCCCGACTGCAGGTCCACCTGCACGGAACCGGCCTTGAGGACCCTTGATCAGAACCACGGCCGCCCCTGGAACTGCCTCAAGGTGTGCTGTACTGCCACCAACTCACTCAGCCACCCCCTCTGGGTACCAGTGTGACCCCGGGGACCTAAGGGACAGGGAAACTACATGTGTTCTCCCCTGACTATGTGTATGCTGGTACTTACACTTGTCCCCCACAGCACGGGTTAGCACAGGAAAACCACAGGAAACAAGAGCCTACCTTTAATGGGGGCCTGACGTCTTGCCCCTGGACACAGTTAGAAAGCACACCAAAATACTGTAATGTAAACTACACTCGCCACACAGACAGAATAAATAGATACAGTATACAGTACCTTGCCCGCTACTTACCCGAACACACCGCTGCTAGCCAACCAGCAGGTTGCTACAGCACCACAGGAGCCTACGCTCGACCGTACCTCCTAACCACGTGTGCTCACCTCACACCGGACCGCGCCTACTCTCACGAGGCTCCCACGCCTCTACCTCACACCACCAGGGCCTTATGCCCTACACACCATGGGTCTCTGCCCAGCTACACACAGAGCCTTCTGCTCTGACTAATGGGCCTCAGCCCCCTCTCTAACTCAGGGCTCTGAGCCCACTCACTAGGGCCTTGTGCCCTACTACCTAGGGGTCCTAGCCCCTGCCTGAGGCCTGTGGCCTTCCTAACTAACTGAGGGCCTTGTGCCCTTAATAGCAGATGGGCTACCAGCCCCTAACCAGGCCCTCTGGCCTTCCTATGGCCTCTAGGCCACTAACTACCTAAGGGCCTTGTGCCCTTGTACACCTGGGGCTCTGAGTCCCCCTCTCTAACTAACAGGGGCTTGTCCCCTTTATATAGATACTAATGGCCTACTGGCCCACTACCACGTTGGGGCCTAGTGCCCAGGTCCCTGGGCCTTGTGCCCCTAATTCACGTGCCACGGGCCTTGTGCCCGACTGTGCCACGAGCCTAGTGCCCGACGTTATTGTATGTGCTGCGGGCGCGGGCCCGGGAGAGGAGTTGCCTGGCAAGGCCTTACCTGGGGCTGTCTTCGGGGAGCTTCTCCTGGACTCCTTCCCCGCCTGCCGCCGCTTCTACGCTCTGCCGCCGGCTTCTATTCTTGATCCCGCCGGTCTTCAGGCAGCAGAGGCGCTCTTAGCCCTAACAAGGGCTCTCTGCCGCCACTGCTGGTCTCCGCTGCCTTCTCTTCTGGTCTTGATCCCGCAGGTCTCCGCGACACGTCCTCTTCTGACTCTCTCCGCCGTCGAACTGCCCATGGCGGCGCGCGCGCCGACTTAAATAGTCGGCGCCGCGCTAGCGTCATCACGTAGCGTCGACGCGACGCCACGTGATGACATGGCGGGCCCGGATTGGTCCGTCGCCATGTTTCTTTTTGAAATGGCCGGGAGGTGAGCCCTGATTGGCTCACCGTCCCGGCTGAACGGAGGGGACCGCCGCCCGAGGGATGACGACGGCCCCGGCCAGGTAAGTCCTCCACATTTCCCCCGTTTTTAATGTCAGCAGTCCATGCCGACAAAACCCTGGTCCACACGAAATCCGGGTCAGTATAACGTCCTCCAGGCTGGCCCAAGTTTGGCCGCTGCGATCTTCTGGGTTGAAGCGGCGGTGTCGGAAGGTCCAGGTCCACTGGAGTAGCATCCGGAGTAACAACGTCGTCAGCGGTCATTGGTGCCCACCAATCCACCCCCGTCGGGGCGGGTATAGGATCTGGCTCACTTCTCTCCTGGACGTCGGAAGGCAAATCCAGAAAACCACAGGGACGTAACATATTCCGATGTAGCACCCGCGGTCTTCCAGTCCCTTCCGCAGGAACCACCTCATACAAAGGAAGGTCAGGAGCCATGCGCCGTTGCACTACATGTGGCAACACTTCCCACCGATCGCTGAGTTTATTTCCCAACCTCTTAACTCTTACCAGTACCCGCTGACCCACTACGAAGGGGGAAGCCGTGCTGTTGGTTGGCCCGTGATGGACTTTGGACCGTAGCTGCCCCCTAACCACGTCCCCGGCAATCTTCAGCTTCCTCTTCTGCTCGGTCACCCAGCCGCTGGGAGTCCATCTGTCCGCTTCTTCGGGGACGGACAACTCCAAATCACGCCACTCCCTTCCAGGCCGCCCAAACAAAAGGAAGTATGGGGTATAACCGGTGGTACTATGTACCCGGTTATTGTATACCCACACCAAGTCCTGCACGTACTCCGGCCAGCGGTTCTTTTGCCCAGAGCCCTGAGCATTTGCAGCAAGGTCCGATTGAACCTTTCACAGGCGCCATTACCTTGAGGGTGATAAGGAGTGGTCCGGGACTTCTGTACCCCATAAGTGTCACACAGACCCTCCATGAGGCGTCCCTGAAAACAGGCTCCCTGATCCGAGTGAATCCGCTCCGGGCACCCATATCTCCGAATGAAGTGCTCCACAATGGCGCGCGTAGCTGCTTCCGCCGTCTGATTTCGTGTGGGCACAACGACGGTGAACTTTGTAAAGTGGTCGGTCATGACCAACGCGTAGCTATGACCACTACTTGACTCCCCAACCAGGACGTAATCAATCATAAGCAGCTCCAAGGGTCGCCCCGTCTGAATGGTTTGCACGGGCGCATGCTGCTCCCCAGCCTTACTTACCCCACATCGTGGACAGGCTCGGCAGACCTCTTCCGCCAACGCCTTGGCGCCAGGTACGCAGTACTGCCTGCGTAGCCATTGATGGGTCTTGGCCGCCCCGAGATGAGCGCCTTTTTCATGGGCTTCCAGTACCAAGTCCCGCGCCATGGACTCAGGCACCACCTGCCATACAGGACGGAGCTCTTGCTCCAGGTAGGCTCGGCGAACTAGCACCCCTTCCCTCACTGCCAGTTGATCCCATCTGTGCAATAGCCGTCGTCCGGCTATGGACAGTCGACGCCGTTCTTCACTAGAGGGCCAATGTCCCTGTTGCTTCCATCGGCGGACACACCGCAATGGAGCATCCTGAGCCTGCCGTTCGGCCCAATCTACGGTCGTCTTGGGCACACTCAGAGCACAAACAGGAGATGTCAACTGGGTCAGATCCGGGATCTCCTCCCCTTCTCTGTCCTCATCACTAGGCCCCTCCGGCCCTTGCAGGGGATAACGGGACAACGCATCCGCATTCCCATTAGCCTTTCCGGGTCGATACCGGATCTTATATCCGAACTTGGCCAACCGAGCCATCCAGCGCTGTTCCAGCGCCCCTAACTTGGCCGTGCCCAAGTAGGCCAAGGGATTGTGATCGGTCACTATGTCGAACTCAGCGCCGGTCAAGTATTCCGTGAACTTTTCGGTTACTGCCCAAACCACTGCTAACAACTCCAGCTTAAAGGCACTGTAATTATCGGGGTTTCTTTCTGAATCCCGCAGGCTCCGGCTTCCGTAGGCAATGACCCGTTCTTTGCCGTCTTGGACTTGTGCTAGCACGGCCCCCAGGCCCTTGAGACTTCCATCAGTATACAGAACGAAGGGCTTTTCGAAGTCAGCGTACGCCAGCACTGGAGCCGTCGTCAGGTCTTCTTTGAGCGTCGTGAACGCCTTTTCCTGAGCGTCTCCCCAGGCTATGGCTTGATTCTTAGCCGTAGTGGCAACGCCCCTCAATAATTCGTGTAGCGGGCCAGCCACCTTCGCGAAGTCTTTGATGAATCTCCGATAGTAGCCCACTAACCCCAGAAATGCTCTCAGTTCCGTCACCGTTCGAGGGATCTTCCAGTCCAACACCGCAGAAACCTTATCCGGAGTGGGGCTCACCCCATCCCGGGACACAATATGTCCCAGGTATTCCAACCGAGATTTCAGAAGATGACACTTTCGCGGCTTCAACTTCAGGCCGAACTTCTCCAAGCGCTGTAGGACGACGTCGAGTCGATCCAGATGTTCCTTGACCGTGGGAGCGAAGATGATGATATCATCCAAATAGATCAGGAGAGCGTCGAAGTTCAGGTTTCCCAGACATCTCTCCATTAACCGTTGGAAGGTGGCGGGAGCATTAGTGAGCCCAAACGGCATCCTACAGAACTCAAACAGACCCATTGGTGTGATGAAGGCCGTCTTCTGCCGGTCCTCTGCCGCCACTGGTACTTGCCAGTATCCGCTGGCAAGATCCAGAGTGGAGAAATATCTCGCCTTTCCTAGCGCAGCTAGCGATTCCTCAATCCTGGGCAATGGATACGCGTCGCGAACAGTACAACTATTCAATCGCCGATAGTCCACACAGAACCTGATAGCGCCATCTTTCTTCCGTACTAAGACGATAGGAGCTGCCCACGGGCTCTTACTTTCGGTAATCACGTGGCTATCCAACATCTGCCTAATCATCAGCTTGACCTCTTGGTACAACTTGGGCGGGATTGGCCGATATCTCTCCCTAATGGGCAGACTGTCTCCGGTACGGATATTATGTTCCAGTTCCTCCGTGTACCCAAAATCCTCTTCACTTCGGGAGAACACTTTCTGTCTGGCCCACAATATCTGCTGTAAACGGGTAACATCTCGAGGCTCGATCCCTTCCAAGGAAACATCCATTTGTTCCAAAATGGTGTTGCCGTTCCACTCGCGGGACAGGCTATCGTCACCCTCCACCTGGACCGCCAAGCCCCCTTGTTGTCATGACGCGGGTTTGAGAAGTATCTGCCGGTCATCTCCAATCTGTTCTGCTTCTACGGCGATAACTCGAGCGACAGTCGTACCAGGCCCCATCGTCTGAGTATGGTCCTGCACATTACATAACCGCACGGGTACCCTTCCTCGATGTACCCTGGCCAACGCACGGGCAACAAGAGGTCCTTCCGCCGTTCGTTCCGGACTGACCGGTTCCACCAACACCACTCTTCCCTCTAATCTCCGGTTTGTCCTCACTTCCATATATTGCAGCACCTCCTGACCAGGGGGTACTTCAACCGTCTGTCGATAGTTGGTCCGTAGGTAGCCAAGGAGCTCCAGTCCCGACTCAGTCGGTTCTTCATCACACCGTCGTACCATTCTCTGGAAAACCTGCTGCACGGGCCGGGGTACGTCCAACTCTCTCCAGTATCGAGCCCCTTTGGCGTGGAATAAGGCCTGATCCAAATTTTGTAGGGCGTTCATCCCCAGGATCACCGGGCCATGACGAAGCTCTTTTCCACCAACCACCAGAATGCCCTTCTTTCCCAAGGTCTGTCCGCATACTTCAATTTCCAACCAGACTACTCCCACGACAGGGATGGGCAAATTGTTGGCGGCGGTCAGCTTAATCCACGTTTGGGCCCGGCTCTTCTGCAGGTGAGCGTAGTTTTCCAGGAAACACCGCTCCGACATAGTGGTCACCTGAGACCCCGTGTCCAGCAGACACTGTTGTGGTTTACCCCCTAACGTGGCTACTACGGTAGGGCACTCCCCCACCAAATCAGCAGAGTTGGTGAAGTTGGGGTTTGCCCCCATCTCCCCCGCGGGTGGCCCCTTCACCGCGAGGGACTCTAGTTTAACGGTGCCTGGTTTGGAGGTTCGGGACAGTTTCGGGCATAATGTCCCACGCGTTGGCATCTCCAGCAGCGAACGCCCGGTCTTGGGCCCTGCTGGGACCTGGGGGCGCTTCGCCGTTCCTCTATAGGTCCCCCTTCACTTCGGCGATCCCTCGGCCGACGGACTTCCTGCCGCAATTGGGCGACTTCTTCCTTCATGGCTAAGAGAGCTTCCTTTAGATCTTTCACACAACTCTCCAACGGTTGGGCCTCTGCTTCGGACGGGCTACTGGTGAGCAGGACTTGCTGGGGCGCTACCGCGTAAGGCCCGTAGTGATCATCTCTGTCCCGGGACACAGCCTCCGCTTGTATTTCCTGGAACGCCAGGTGAGGTTGGTCCCGCACCTTGTCCAGTAGAATGTGCTGGAGTGGCACGTTCCAGAGCCCCAGGGCAAATTGGTCTCGCAGTAGCACATCCGAGTCTCCCATGGCGGCCGACCCCCGTGGGTCTCTCTGCCAGAGTTCTCCCGCCAATTCTAGTAGAGCGTTGCCAAACTGGGTCAGACTCTCGTCTTCTCTCTGCACACGCCCGAAGAACCTCTTCCTCAGAACTGCCGCAGAGGAGGTGTCACCGTACAATCCTCCCAAGATTTTGAAGATGGCGTCCAGGGTGTCCCTATCTGATTTGGGTCGAAGAAGAACCGTCTTCCTGGCATCCCCTTCCAGGGCGTTCAGAGCCAGCTCCACCTTCATGGCACCGGTGATATGATACAACCGGGCAGTGCCATGCAGCCGTTCCTGCCAGTCGGCGAAAGCAAGATTCTTTCCATCGAACTTCGGCAGGTGGGACAACGCGGCACCCACAGCCATCACATTAGGCGGGTTGCGCTCGGGGGAAGGCGTGGTTGGTCGTGAATCCGTCATCACGAACGCGGATCCTGCCGACTACGCCAAAATGTAAGGTCCCTAAAGGAGATGTGCCTCACAGGGCGACTAACTCCTAATACCTCCTAATTTACCACGATCCGCGTGGATGACTGGATCCCACCTCGGTCCCGGTTTGGGTTTTCTCCGGACGCCCGCAAGTAACACCTAAGAGGGAAACACACAGTTAACCCGAGTCTACCAAGTAAGGGCTGTCCGAGACTACGGCAAGGGACGAGGACACGGTCAGTCCAAGCTCCTTGCCGCCTCCTCACTTTGTTCTTGCCAAGACGCGGGGGACTACAGGCACTGAAGGCCAAGACTAATCCGAGGACTAATCCCGCCTCAAGTGCCTCACACACCTGCCGGTGAGGGCCTAACCGAAAGGAGGAATCGAGCGTGATACTCACCGGGACACTCCCACTTCCGATCCGGTTCTCCTGCACCTTCCCGACTCCTGCGGATGACAAGAACACACAGCCTCCCTCTACGCTCTCCGTGAACTAAGATGGCACCCACAAAACTGGACTAACTACAACGGCGACCCGACCCTAACAACGTTCTAATGGTCGGCAACGCAACTAAGTCAAACACTAGGACTAACTAAATGTGGTGCACTAACGGAACTACTAGTTACACGCTACGGGGAACACCAGCCGGTGTTCACAGCCTAAACCGGAGGGCGGTTCCTAACCCCCTCACCCAGGTCGTACCAAGAAGCTGCCTTCTTGCTATGGAGTCACACACAGGCCCTAAGTACGGGTTCTTTAAGCCCGGCTGAGGCTCAGTAAAACAGCACACTAACCCGCGGGCCGACTGCCGCACGGAACAGCCGATCGAACTGAACCGCCCGACTGCCTGTACTCGGGTATCTCACACGTGTCCCTACGTCCGGAACCACAGGTCCACCTGCACGGAACCGGCCTTGAGGACCCTTGATCAGAACCACGGCCGCCCCTGGAACTGCCTCAAGGTGTGCTGTACTGCCACCAACTCACTCAGCCACCCCCTCTGGGTACCAGTGTGACCCCGGGGACCTAAGGGACAGGGAAACTACATGTGTTCTCCCCTGACTATGTGTATGCTGGTACTTACACTTGTCCCCCACAGCACGGGTTAGCACAGGAAAACCACAGGAAACAAGAGCCTACCTTTAATGGGGGCCTGACGTCTTGCCCCTGGACACAGTTAGAAAGCACACCAAAATACTGTAATGTAAACTACACTCGCCACACAGACAGAATAAATAGATACAGTATACAGTACCTTGCCCGCTACTTACCCGAACACACCGCTGCTAGCCAACCAGCAGGTTGCTACAGCACCACAGGAGCCTACGCTCGACCGTACCTCCTAACCACGTGTGCTCACCTCACACCGGACCGCGCCTACTCTCACGAGGCTCCCACGCCTCTACCTCACACCACCAGGGCCTTATGCCCTACACACCATGGGTCTCTGCCCAGCTACACACAGAGCCTTCTGCTCTGACTAATGGGCCTCAGCCCCCTCTCTAACTCAGGGCTCTGAGCCCACTCACTAGGGCCTTGTGCCCTACTACCTAGGGGTCCTAGCCCCTGCCTGAGGCCTGTGGCCTTCCTAACTAACTGAGGGCCTTGTGCCCTTAATAGCAGATGGGCTACCAGCCCCTAACCAGGCCCTCTGGCCTTCCTATGGCCTCTAGGCCACTAACTACCTAAGGGCCTTGTGCCCTTGTACACCTGGGGCTCTGAGTCCCCCTCTCTAACTAACAGGGGCTTGTCCCCTTTATATAGATACTAATGGCCTACTGGCCCACTACCACGTTGGGGCCTAGTGCCCAGGTCCCTGGGCCTTGTGCCCCTAATTCACGTGCCACGGGCCTTGTGCCCGACTGTGCCACGAGCCTAGTGCCCGACGTTATTGTATGTGCTGCGGGCGCGGGCCCAGGAGAGGAGTTGCCTGGCAAGGCCTTACCTGGGGCTGTCTTCGGGGAGCTTCTCCTGGACTCCTTCCCCGCCTGCCGCCGCTTCTACGCTCTGCCGCCGGCTTCTGTTCTTGATCCCGCCGGTCTTCAGGCAGCAGAGGCGCTCTTAGCCCTAACAAGGGCTCTCTGCCGCCACTGCTGGTCTCCGCTGCCTTCTCTTCTGGTCTTGATCCCGCAGGTCTCCGCGACACGTCCTCTTCTGACTCTCTCCGCCGTCGAACTGCCCATGGCGGCGCGCGCGCCGACTTAAATAGTCGGCGCCGCGCTAGCGTCATCACGTAGCGTCGACGCGACGCCACGTGATGACATGGCGGGCCCGGATTGGTCCGTCGCCATGTTTCTTTTTGAAATGGCCGGGAGGTGAGCCCTGATTGGCTCACCGTCCCGGCTGAACGGAGGGGACCGCCGCCCGAGGGATGACGATGGCCCCGGCCAGGTAAGTCCTCCACAATAGACCCAGGCAATGTTTCGTCCTGCACCGAAGGGAGAACTGTTGTTAAAATGAATTTTAGGGACGTTACAGTAACACTTAAAAAAACGGGATAACTTTTAAAACAGGTTTTAGATCTCAACATGTATAAAGCACCCGCCCCTCCCAGGTCATATAATGTCGGAAAGCTGGGTAGATGGGAGGATACAGCTCGTTCGAATGCGCATTTGGTGGCTCTCAAAAGAGCCTTTGTGCTGTGTACGTAGGAGGGACGAGTATCTATGCTCTCTCCCCTCGGATCCTGCGGGCCAGCTGGATGTCTTTGGGCATGATGGTCACTCTCTTGGCGTGGATGGCGCACAGGTTGGTGTCCTCGAAGAGCCCCACCAGATAAGCCTCGCTGGCCTCTTGCAGAGCCATGACTGCTGAGCTCTGGAAGCGCAGGTCGGTCTTGAAGTCCTGGGCGATCTCACGTACTAAGCGCTGGAAGGGCAACTTGCGGATCAGCAGCTCGGTGGACTTCTGGTAGCGGCGGATCTCTCGCAGAGCAACAGTGCCGGGACGGTAGCGGTGAGGCTTCTTCACGCCGCCAGTAGCTGGGGCGCTTTTCCTGGCAGCTTTGGTCGCCAGCTGCTTGCGGGGAGCTTTCCCGCCGGTGGACTTGCGAGCGGTTTGCTTAGTTCTAGCCATTATTCAAAATTATAATGAATATTAAAGACGGCAGCTTAACAATCCTATTTAGACATAGCGCTGCACGATGATTGGATGAGTTAAGCATGCCCCCCTCCTTTGATTGGCTTAAATAAACTGTGGACTATTTCAAATTAACCCGCCAGTAGTAACGTACTTCCCAGATCAACGGTATACTAAGTCTTATTAGAAACTCGGGAATGAAAGGATTTGAGCGGGAAAGCATTACTTTGTTTCCACGCAGCGTTCAAACAGATGTTCTATTTACTGTGTGGGAAAAAACAGCCACCATTAACCCCATGCTCACCACCAGTTATTGGGATCCGCCGATCATTTGTTGCCACCGAACAGCCAGAAATTGCAGTCAACACTTTCTTCACATTTTAGTTTTTTCTTATTTTTATTGGTATTCTCTTAAAACTAAGCCGATATCAATCCATCACACAAGTACCCAGCAGCATCAATAAAGGTCCAGTACCCGTTGGAGTCCCCCTGTTCTCTGAAATATGCCAGTCACACTTCTCCAAAATGCTCCACGTGTATAGTATAACCATGTATGTCACCGTGCCATTAGAATATGGTCTCTCAGGGTTATATCATAGGACAAAAGGTTTCCCTTTCTGAGGCAGGTGATAGCTTGGCAAATAAGGTTGCTTTTGGGCCAGTCAGTAAGCTGGCAACAAACATGGGCTATGCGTTACCCTGGTATCCTCACAGATGCCAAGCAATATAGAGCAGACAGATTACCTTTTATCCAGAGACACATAAAATAACACAACTTAAGTTTTCACATGTAACATAATTTGTGGGCAGTGTTAGAGCACAGTTACAATCTTTTTGTTCCTTTTTAAGCTAAACTGTGGTCATCATAAACACGCACAACTCTTTGTTCCCTCATGCTCCCCTCCCCTTCTCATATACCCCTCCTCCACTCCATGCAGTCCTTCCATTCCCTCTCCTTTATCTACCCTCTGTCTCTCACCATGGGGTATATTTAAGAAAGCATGATAGTGCTCTTACCGGCAAATTAAGCTTCCTGGGTGTCCTCCGCAAATTTATGAAAGGTGCATTGCAGCAGATATCGTGGATATCTGCTGCTTTGCACTCATCTTCGTTTTTAGGAGTAGTTGACATTCAACAGTATGGTGACTGCTCCCAGCTCAAATCTAACAAGTTCCGAAAAAATCCAATGCTGTCATCTCTGCTTCGAAGAGCAGAGCTGGACAGCGCATGTGTGGAGGGATCACAGGATCCCTCCCTGTCACTTACAGCTCTATCTCTGCAACGATAGTTGCAGAGACAGAGCAGGGATCTCTGTGCGCATGTGCAGTTCTTCGAAATGCACATGCGCAATTGAAGGATGAAGAGAACGAGGAGTAGATCCGGAGACAGCTCTTCCGAAGAGGGGGAGTAAGTATGATTTTTTTGTAATCACAGAAACAGCAGTTTTTCGAAACAGCTGTTCCTATGATCTGTTGTTCATAAATTTGAGAAATAGTTCAATCCTTATCCATGCGATAAGGATTGATAACTATTTCTCACTTTTGCCGATGATTGATAAATGTGCCCCATGTCTCCTTGCTCAAGTCCTATACCCATCCTCACCCCCAGCTCCCCCCGTCCTACCCTAATCACAACCCACCTCCCCGCTCAAGTAACCCTGCCAATCTCATCCATATCTCCCCACTTCCCTCCCTCGCTTTCTCCTGTGCCCTCTGGAACTGCAGTGTCATGTGCAATAAACTGCCCTCTGTCCGCAACCTCTTCATCTCCATCTCTCTTAGGGGTCTATTATTACCCTTCGCTTTTTCAGTATAAACTTTTCAATCCCCATCCCATAGATGCGGATTCAAAAGTTTCTCAAATTTATTAACTCTCCGTTGGTGCCCCCTTTGGTTCCTTCCACTTACCTTGTCTTCCGATCAGCACCTGTAAGACAAGAGAGACAGCACAATGACAGCCCTTCCCAACACCTCTGTTACTTACCCGATCCAGAGGGACCGCTATGGAACTCACCACACCGGACGTTACCTTAGACCGACCACTCTCACGTCCTGAGACGCTGTGCCCCACAGGCCTGCGCCCGCGGCCGTTAAGCCCGTCTTGTCCTGAACTTGGGTGCCCTTCCGGACGGATGGATGGGGTTCTATAAACCGCTCCAGAACTCTTCTTAGTACCTACTTAGGAACCGAGTGTTCCGTACTCTACGTCAGGTCCTAGCGTCCTGCTAAAAGAGTAATTGGTACTCACTTGTTCCGCGCAGGAAACTCAGCTTGACCCGCCTTCTTCGGGTCTTCCAGGCTCTCCAACCGCCGGCGCCTCTTCTCCTGTTTGGCGCTGTCAAAGGCTGCTTTGCGGGGGCGCTCTTAGCCCTTACAAGGGCTCCCCACCGACGATCTCTGCTCCGGCGTCTTGCTTGAAGTCTTCGGGCATCAGGGTAGCTCACAGCCCTTACAAGGGCTCCCTAACGCTTCCGCCGCTGCTGGACGTCTGGACGCGACGTCCTCCTACTTCCCCTCCGCCGCCGCACAGCCCTCGCGTTGGCGCCCGGCGACAGAAAAAGCCGCGGGCACACTGACGATATCAGCCGTTGCCGCGAGCCCTGATTGGCTAGCGGTGGCACCAGTAGTTTGAATGGCCGGAGGCGAGCCAGGATTGGTTCGCCGACCCGGCCGCTGATTGGCCAGCAGCGGGAAGTAAGCCGGGATTGGCTCATTTGCCCGCTGCCACCGGGACCTTTCCAGGGAGGAATGAATACTCACCGCTGGACTGGTGAGTAGCTTTGTCCTGCGCCTCCCTCTCGGCCGCCTTGTCGCCGGGGCACTTCTCCACACTGCTCACCCCTCTTTCAATCCCTTTGCGCATGCTTCGACCGGTGACCTCGGGCATGCGCACAGAAATCCCTGAATGAAGAACATGCGGAAAGTGACATGGAGGGATCATGTGATCCCTTCACACATGCGCTGTGCAGCTCTGCTCTTCTGAGCAGAGCTGTTTTCAGTGAAAGTTTTCAATCATGTTAATGTTCGCCAGCTTCAGATGGCGTATATTAACATGGTTGAAAGCTAAGTTTCGGTCACTGTTGCATAGAGTTACTGAGCACTTCCCATGCACTGTTATGGGGAGTGCTCAGTAAAACGATGAGAGATGCAAAGCAGCAGATATCTGAGATATCTGCAGCGATGCTAGAATAATACATAGTAATTTAGCCGATAATACCCGAAAACTGTTGTTTTCGAGGATTTACCGCTAAATTAAAAGACGGATAGCTTTGATAAATAGGCCCCTCTACCTTCTAGCCATCACTGAAACTTGGCTCTCTTTTTCCGACACAGCTTCCCCCACTGCTCTCTCCCATGGGGGCATATACTTTAACCCATTCCACCAGACCGGATGACCCTCCAGGAGATGGAGTATTGACATTACCATAACTAGCCATTTTAGTGCCCTGGACGAGACAGGGAACCGGCGCCCCCCATCTAAGTGGGAGTGCCAATCGTCGAGTGGGCGTGATCAACCTTATGTGGGGGGCGTGGCTAGCGCTTTACAAGTTCTAGACCGCACTGAAGCCCCCTCCCTCCCCATTCTTCTCGGTCTGGCTTTGTAAGGATCTTTATGTAATAAGCCTCCATAGAATCAAAGTACTTTAAATGCAGATATCACATGCTAGCTGTATAAAAATTAATTGGTTATTGAAATAAAACTCACTGAAACAAATTAAAACATAAATGTAACGGTACCATCTGTATCACACTGCCCAATCATCACACTGTGCCCTCCATCACAGTTTCTCCTTTATCACACCGTGCCATGGAGCCATCTTTATCACAGTGGCCCCCTTATCACCACCACACGAAATGAATTATATATATATATACATACATACACATATATACACACACATACAATATAAAGAGCCTCCTAGTGTCCGCCATACCTTACAGAGAGCATTCCTGTGACCTCCATACAATACAGAGAGCATTAGTTTGATCACCATACAATACAGAGAGCATTCCTATGACCCCATACTATACAGAGAGCATTCCTATAACCACCATACTATACAGAGAGCATTCCTATGACCGCCATACTATACAGAGAGCATTTCTATGACCACCATACTATACAGAGAGCATTCCTATGACCACCATACAATACAGAGAGCATTCTTATGACTGCAATACAGATAAATACCTCACCTGAAATTAAATCAACTAATTGGCTGGAATAATCATATGACTGGATGGTCGCCACTAACATTACTAAGTGACGCTAGTAAATCAGACAATTCGCTTATACAGTCACATGACCGGACGGTTGCCATCAACATCGTTAGGCGACGTCAGCAAATCAGATTATTGGCTGATGCAGTCCCATGACCGGACGGTTGCTATCAATGTCGCTGAGTGACGTCACCAATTATGGGAGGATTTTCCCATTTATAAAGCCAATTAACACACATCCCGGCTTGCCTCGAAAAAGCCTCTTAGCGAAACGCGCGTCGACGGACGCTGCGTATGCTACTCATGATAGATTTAGATTGTGAAAGCATTTAAGATTATCTAGAGAGACAACCAACTACTAAGTAGCTATGAAGTGATGCTCATTAGATATAGCGCTTTTTCATTGAAGTAATGTGTGAATGAGAATTCCAAAAAAGTAGCTCTGTATGAATGATATCTATACTAAGGAACAAGTAAATATATACTAGATAGAAAATCAGTCCCTAAAACGTGGGGAAGTGACCAATGATCCCTAAAAGGTGGAGTGAATGAAGTTTTGAGTATTATATACATGTACCAATGACAATAATTGAGCTATACAAATACTCTAGAAATAGACATTTGGGGGAAAAAACTTTTACTCAATAGTAATGGTTTGATGTGGATTGGATTAACAATTCCCACTGAAACTTTATAAATAAGCAACTTCTTTTGCTGCAGTAATTGAGCAACATTAGCTCTGAATAAATATCACTTGTTCTGAAATACAAAAATACTTCTTACCAAACAGACTTTAAAAAAAGTGGACCTGTAAAGTATAACTAGAAATGGATAACTGAGTTCTATATTTCACTATATTTTAAGGGTCCCGTATAATACGTTCATACCATATATAGTGACTATTGGTACAATATAATATATCACTTATAGGACGTCATGCCGCCAATGACCAAAGGTGGCAGACATCCCAGTTAATCCAATTTGTTCTCTTTAGTACATTTAGAAGTATCAGCTATACTTCAGAGTAGCAGCGCAGCAAGGTATTTTTTCCTGTTTCTACCTTCTTAACAGTACATATTAACCTGGTAAATACAATTCACATTCTATTTTAATATTTCGCTACAGGCCTACGAGAAAACACTCTCCATATAATAAATAAATAATATACTTTTGAATGCAAATTAATAAAGTTATATATTTAAAAAAATTCTGGCCATTAGAGTGCCTCTATTCTAAGACACACTTTTATTTTTCTCCTTTTTTGTCAATTGTTACCTCGCCAGCTGACTGATACTGAGGGCCGCGACTTGCATGTCCCTTGCAGCGAAGTCCATACCTTCTTGCGGTGGTTCCTGGTGAAAACCATGGGCGTGTTAGACTCTGCGCCTAAGTACTCAGTAGCGCCAACTGCTGGCAGGTATCATCAATTCCACCTAGTGATTCTGACAAACGTAGTCTCTCCCTGACCCCTAGTTGGTTTGTGGTTAGGTCCCTGGTGGATCCGCTGGTAACAGTGTAAGAGTGCCCCACCATAGCCTCACAGTTGGAGTTGGTGGGAGGCTGGGTAGTGTCATTACAGGTGACGTTA
The DNA here is from genome assembly GCF_038048845.1 of Mixophyes fleayi. Lineage (NCBI taxonomy): Eukaryota > Metazoa > Chordata > Amphibia > Anura > Limnodynastidae > Mixophyes > Mixophyes fleayi. The sequence continues at coordinate 308,155 of NW_027445890.1, read as the reverse complement.
GGACGCAAGGAGTCAGGAGCTAAGGAGAGGAGTGATCAGGTGAGTAAAACACTAAGTCCCCTTTTTCAGAACGGGCTCCCACCTTTTGGTGGGTGGAGTACTTGGGCGGGATTGTTCCTAGGCCCTCGTACTCTCGGCGCCGAAGTATTAGACTAGAGCAAAATAAGGTGTCGGCAGCCGGGGTAGAGTCAGTGTCTCTGACTCGCAGCCGTCACCTCGGACATTGCCCTTTCGTCGAAGGGTAGTAGAGCCTCCAGTTTGTTTCCCCGTGCAAGGGTCGTACCGGTGGCGTGCAGGAGAAGGAGGAGCAAGGCGAGCCTCAGATCATGGGAGGTGGTTTTCCATAGTATTCCCTCGGGATCAGGTGAGTAACTGGGGGTGGGATAGGGGATTGTGCTGCACGCTTTGTACCATTTTTAGCACCCCTTACATTCTTCTCCTGCCCTCCCCTCTCACCCAAATCTAGCTTTCCTAGGTGCAATCTAGATGCTCTTGACCCCACTACTTTCTCCTCCTCTCTCGATCCTCATGCCACCGCGATTCTCCGAGCCTGCAGGAAGTGTCCCGGCCGTCTCCTCGGCGACCAGGTTGTCACTTACTGGTTCGCCCCGGCCGTTTCCTAGACAAGAGTGGGGACGTTGTGAGTGATAGCGCCGCGTCCCAACATTAGGGGCAGCCAGGCGCGTGCGCTAGTACTTGAATTAATTAATTAAACAGCTCATGGGGCCGATTATCATGCTGTCCTCTGTGTTTTGCCATTGATCAGTCTCTGTATATAAGGCATGGATGGCTTAGCCTCCCTGTCGGTTATAGTTCCAATTTTCTGTGTATTAGCCTGGTGCTGTGCTTGAACAAATATTTCTATTAGGCTTCCTGTGTATGACCTTTGGCTTTGTTCTTGTGGACTTGATTCTTGCCTGTTGCCCTGACCCTTGCTTCATTCCTGGATTATCCTTGTCTGCTGCCAGTCCTGACATCTTGCCTGGCCTTGACCACAATACCTGCTCCTGGACCCAGACCGTGGCCTATCTTTTGACCATGCTAGATTCTACACCCCGTTACTCTACGCTACAGTACGTTCATACACCTGTACAACCGCGAGTATAAGTCCTTGCCTGTACAACCGCGAGTATAAGTCCTGGGGGCAACCAAGTACCTGTGAGCATAACGAGCTCTACTGGAAAGGCGGCTGCTAGAGGTGAAGAACTCTCTACCTGGTTCTACAGGTTGATGACAAGTCGTAGCATTATAACCGGTCAGTGAAGTTCTGGAAGAGTTCGCTTCCATGGATGAAAGCGGGACGAACCCCACTCCAGCCCAAGTTGTTGCAGGCCAGATCCAGACCATATCACAGGTGGTCCAGAACCTAGTTCAGCATTTGTCTGCCCAGGAAGAGGCCACCAGAGCCTCGCAAGCCCAGCAAGGCCTTCCGGGTCCTGCAATGGAGCCCAAATTGAAGCTACAAGACCGCGTCTACGGTGACAAGGCTTCTTTTCACAATTTTAAGGAGAGCTGCAAACTCTACTTTCGCTTGAGACCACGCTTCTCTGGCTCTGAACAGCAAAGAGTTGGCATCATTATCTCCCTGCTCCAGGGTGATCCTCAGTCCTGGGCGTTTAGCCTTGCTTCCACATGCCCTCCACTATAGTCCGTTGATGCATTATTTGATGCCCTGGGGTTGCTTTATGAAGAGCCTGACAGAGCTGCATCGGCTGAATCACATCTCAGGGCACTAAAACGGGGTCACCGCTCTGCTGAGGAATATTGTGCTGAGTTCAGGCGCTGGTCCACAGATAACGAGTGGAATGATCTGGCACTCCGGAGCCAGTTCCGTTTGGGTCTCTCGGAACACATAAAAGACTCCCTGTTGTAATATCCTATTCCTGCTACACTGGAGAGTCTAATGCAATTGGTCATTAAAATTGACCGTAGATTTAAAGAGAGAAAAGCTGAGAGGGATACTACCGTCACCTCATGCTCTTTTTAGACTCCTCCTGCTGCACCTTTTGAAGCTGCTGAGCCCATGCAGCTAAGTGCTTATCGCCTTTCTTCGGAAGAGAAAACCCAGAGACGAACCTTAGCCCGTTGTCTATATTGTGGCAACTGGTGTCATCTCCTCCAAAACTGTGCCAACAAGTCAGACCAGCCGGGAAAAGAACAGGCCTAGAGATGGTGGAAGAGGTTTGTCTAGGTCTGCAGATTATATCTTCCAATAAAGCACTCTTGGTTCCTGCAGTAATTTCCTTTGGTGCACAATCCACATCTGTCTCTGCTTTCCTAGACAGCGGTGCTGCAGGGAATTTTCTGGATCTGGATTTCGCTTGTACTTTGGGATTTCCTGCCATTAAGCTCGAGTCGCCCATCACTGTATGTGGTCTGGATGGTGGTCCTTTACCAGGTGGTAAAATTTGTTCCCAACCACAACTGTTGCCGCTCACAGTGGGGGCGCTACATTCTGAAGTCTTGTCCATTGTTATGAATCCCAGTGCATTCACAAAGTGCAACGGAAGTGTAAGGCTAAGTGTCTTTATTCAGGTAAATATATTAACAAAGATAACTCAAATCCACGGATAACAGGTTCCAAAAGAGACTGTATAGTAAAATGTCAGGAACAAGTATAATAAGTTTACCCCAGTCCAGAAGGCACAAGGCTGTCCAGGAAAGCAGACAGAGTCCAGGGATCAAATAGAGACCAGACAAACAAATCCAAATAGCCAGGCAGAGATCAAGCAAATAGGCGAGGTCCAGAAGTCTTTTCAAAAGGTCAGGGCAACAGGCAAAACAGTGTGGTCCAAGGTACAGGCAAATGATTCAGGGTCTCAGGCAAGCAGGCAAGGTCCAAGGTACAGGCAGGGGTCATACACAGAAGTTCAGTCCAGCAGGTATATACCAAATAGCACAAGAGCAGGTTAGCAGCAGCCAGGAACAAATGGATGAACTGCTCAGAGCACAGCTAGAGGCAGGTACTTAAAACAGTGTACAAGGTGCAGTTCTAATTAGCATCAGACAAGGAGATTAACTCCTTCAGGCATGTTGCAGAGTTCAGGTGCAGGACAGCAGCAGCACCTCTGATGGATTATAGGTACTGCTGCCAGATACAAAACAAAGGCAGTCATAACATAGCCGCCCCTTTAAGGAGCGGATTCCAGACGCTCCATACATGCTCCCTTCAGGTTTTTCTCCTCTTCTTTTTCTTTTTATAAGATCTCCCTGGAGACACAATTGGGCTCTTCTCTAATGGAGTACAGAGAAGACCCCATTCTTCAGAAGCAGAAGAATTGTAAAGTTTGTCCACTAACTCTCTAGTATCCTCCACAAATTCAATTTCAGAGTCTGAGTCCCAGCCTAGAGTCGGGATAGGACCTTTTATTTTATCACCCGATGATGATATGCCCAAAAAGCCAGTCACCAAGGTTGGTGTTTGTTGTGACTGAAGTGGCAAAGCAAAGGTTTTTCCATTCTTGTTAACCTTCTCCCTAGGTGACCTAGACTGTCTGATGGAAGACACATTCATAGAGGTCTTATGGACAGGTGCAGGAACTGACGCACAGGTTGGAACGGGCACAGAAAAATCGTGATCAAATGACTTGACTGTGGATGGAGTGTACTTCTGACAAACAGTATTAACAGTCCATGGTATTATGAATAATGGGGTCATCGGAATTTAGTAATGAGAAGTCCCAGGTTTGTGGCTCCCCTCTAAAACACATAATAATTGAACCCACTTGGTTAAATTGATCAACAAAATAAACCGGACAATCTTGAAACTGTTTCATGGAAAGTTTGAGTACCATAACAAACTGTTTGATGTCTCCATCAAAGAAGACTGGAGGAGGATCTGATGACTCGGAAAAGGCTTTTGGGCATTCAGGCTCAATAGCAGTCTCTGGAGAGTACCCAGCTTGTGCAGCAGTCTCTGGAGAGTCCTCAACTGGAACGGCAGAGCAGGAGTCCCGACTGGGATGGCAAGTTGGGCACACTTGATGGGAAGCCCGTACTGGGCACAGAACTCTGACTGGATTGCACTGTGAGATGCCTCAGAGCAGACAGCACTATGAGATGCCTCAGAGCAGACAGCACTGTGAGATGCCTCAGAGCAAACAGCACTGTGAGATGCCTCAATGCAGACAGTAGCAAGTGGTAACTCGGGCTAAACCGCATGGACAGTCAACTCGGGCTGAAACGCATGGGCAGGCAACTCGGGCTGGACCGCATGGACAAGCAACTCGGGCTGGACCGCATGGACAGGCAACTCGGGCTGAACCGCATGGAGAGGCAACCCGGGCTGAACCGCATGGACAGGCAACTCGATAGGGGACTGGAGGTACAGGGCCCTCTCTGGAACGGGCTGGAGGGACAGGGCCCTCTCTGGAACAGGCTGGAGGGACAGGGTCCTCTCTGGAATGGGCTGGAGGGACAGAGCCCTCTCTGGAGGAGACTGTAAGGGCAGCGCCCCCTCTGGAGCAGACTGTAAGGGCAGCGCCCCCTCTGGAGCAGATTTTAAGGGCAGCACCCTCTCTGGAGCAGATTGTAAGGGCAGCGCCCCCTCTGGAGCTGAAGACTCGGGAGTAGAGGCAGCGGCTGAAGCCCAGGGAGTAGAGGCAGCGGCTGAAGACCCGGGAGTAGAGGCAGCGGCTAAAGACCTGGGAGTAGAGGCAGCGGCTGAAGACTCGGGAGTAGAGGGAGCAGACTCAGGACCGGACACAGCGGACTCAGAACCGGACACAGCGGACTCGGGACAGACACAGCTGACTCAGGACCGGACACAGCGGACTCAGGACTGAAGGCAGAGGCTGGCACCTCGGAACAGGAGGCAATGGCCGGAGACCCAGTCCTGGCGGTAGCTGGAACTGGCATCACAGGATAGGCAGTAGCTGGAACTGGCACCGCAGGACAGGCGGCAACTGGAACTGGCACCGCAGGAAAGACGGCAACTGGAACTGGCACCGCAGGACAGGTGGCAACTGGAACTGGCACCGCAGGACAGGTGGCAACTGGAACTGGCAGATTAGGCTGAAGTAAAGCAACAGGAGGTGCTGTGCAGAACAATCTAGGGTCTGGAGAGGAGCACACTGAAGGCTGCTCCATAGGATGTTGTTGTCTGCGGAGCGGACAACTTTGTAAGAGATGTTCGCCACTGGCGCAGTAGAGGCATAGTTTAACAATCCTTCTGCGCCATCGTTCCTCCTCAGTGAGAGGGGGACGCAGGTAGCTTGGTCGTTTAGAATCCCTAATGGTAGGGACCGCTGGCAATATCATAGATGCAGCACCAATGTCAGAAAAAGTTCTGGGAGAATTCTCTGCAGTCTGAATGCTTTCATTAGAGGAGTTTGTTGCTTTAAAATCAGAATTAGTGTTGAAATTACTTATCACAGCAGCAGGAAGAGTTTTAAGTAGTTCTTGGAGTAAAATGGATAGTTGTATGATTTGGTAACAGAGCTGAACAATGTCCATTTGCAGCATTTGTAATTGTGGATTTACAGACATGTCTAATAGCCAAACACAGAGTTCAATGCAACAACACTAGGAATTCCAGGACTAAGGCAGAGAGTGTGCAATCAGCAGGCCCAGATTGTATGGCAGTTCATCATGTTATGAATCCCAGTGCAGTCACAAAGTGCAACAGAAGTGTAAGGCAAAGTGTATTTATTCAGGTTAATATATTAACAAAGATAACTGAAATAAACGGATAACAGGTTCCAAAAGAGACTGTATAGTAAAATGGCAGGAACAAGTATGATAAGTTTACCCCAGTCCAGAAGGCACAAGGATGTCCAGGAAAGCAGACAGAGTCCAGGGATCAAATAGAGACCAGACAAACAAATCCAAATAGCCAGGCAGATATCAAGCAAATAGGCGAGGTCCAGAAGTCTGTCCAAAAGGTCAGGGCAACAGGTAAAACAGCGTGGTCCAAGGTACAGGCAAATGATTTGGGGTCTCAGGCAAGCAGGCAAGGTCCAAGGTAAAGGCAGGGGCAGGGCCATCTTTTCCATTGGGCACGGTGGGCAGCTGCCCGGGGGGCCCCACGAGCAAGTGGGCCCCATAGGCACTTCTCTTAATGAGAATAAATAATCCTGCAAAAGAAAAAAAAAACAACAAAAAAAAACTACACCGGTCACTGAGCAAGTACATCTATCTATCTATATATATCTATATCTGTATCTGTATCTGTATCTGTATCTGCATACATCTAAATATCTATATCTATATCTATATCTATGGGCCCCGGTGCACTGCTTTTCCCAGGGGCCCATAATGTTGTTAAGATGGCCCTGTGCAGGGGTCATACACAGAAGTTCAGTCCAGCAGGTATACCAAATAGCACAGGAGCAGGTTAGCAGCAGCCAGGAACAAATGGATGAACTGCTCAGAGCACAGCTAGAGGCAGGTACTTAAAGCAGTGCAACAGGTGCAGTTCTAATTAGCATCAGACAAGGAGATTAACTCCTTCAGGCATGTTGCAGAGTTCAGGAGCAGGACAGCAGCAGCACCTCTGATGGATTATAGGTTCTGCTGCCAGATACAAAACAAAGACAGTCATAACATCCATTTATCTAATTAATTGCTCTTCCGTTCTGGTGATCTTGGGGCATACCTGGCTGCAGCTCCACAGTCCGGTCATCGATTGGAACAAGGGAGACATCATTCATTGGAGTCCTTCTTGTTCTTCATCCTGCTTATCTGTGCCTGTTAGTCTGCTCCAGGTTCCTCTAGATCAGCTTCCGTCACCCTACAATAAGTTTTCTGATGTATTCTCTAAGCAGTCAGCTGACACGCTACCTCCTCATCATGATTACGATTGCACTATTGACATAGATCCTGGCTCTAAAACTCCCAAAAGGGAGACTGTACTCTCTCTCGTTACCAGAAACACATTCCATGGAGGAGTATATTAAGGATAACCTTAAAATGGGCTTTATTAGGCCTTCTAAATCCCCGGTAGGAGCCAGGTTCTTCTTTGTGACTAAAAAAGGACGGTTCTCTTCGACCTTGAATTGACTTTCGTGGGTTAAGTACAATCACATCAGAAACACCTACCCACTTCCACTCATATCAGTCCTTTTTTTTTATAAACTCAGAAGTGCTTCAGTATTCACCAAGATTGATCTACGAGGAGCATACAACCTTATACGTATCAAGGACAGGGATGAAGGGAAGAACGCATTCAACACCCACTCAGGTCACTATGAGTACCTGTCCATGCCTTTTCGTTTATGCAACGCACATGCTGTCTTTCAGGATCTAATAAGCAATGTTCTACGAGAGTTATTAGGGCGCTTTGTCGTGTTATACCTGATATATTCTTCATCCGTGGACCAACACCGCCTTCACGTGAAACATGTCCTTTCTAAACTTCGGCAACATCAACTCATTGCCAAGCTAGAAAAGTGTGAATTTGAGATCCATAAGGTCTCATTTCTAGGTTATATTTCTAGGATGGGTTACTCATGGATCCCAGCAAGGTCCAAGCAGTCTTAGATTGGGTATGCCCAACCAATCTGAAGGCCGTACAAAGATTCCTGGGCTTTAGAATTATTACCTGATATTTATTAATTCCTTCTTGGACCTGGTAGCTCCTCTAACTGCCCTAATCTGGCAAACGTCTAAATTCCAGACAAGCACGCTGGGCCTTGTTTTCTACCCGCTTCAAGTTTATTATTTCTTACAGACCTGGTTCCAAGAATGTTTAAGCGGATGCACGGACGCACTCTCCTGCCGCTTTATGACCTCTCATGCCCCTTCCACTGTTCTGCTGTCTACAGTTCCTTCATCCTCAATTCATTTAGGATTTACCCAGGATTTGGGTGCTGCTCTCCACCATTTCCAAAGAATTGCTCCTCCTCAGACTCCTTCAGATAAATTGTTTGTACCAGTCCATCTCAGGAAGGCTGTACTATCTGAGGCTCATGACAACAAGATTGTCGGACATCCTGGAGTTTTCAAAACCACTGAAGTCCTCCTGCGCACAGTTTTGTGGCCCTATTTGGCCACTGATTTTAAAGAGTTTGCACTCTCATGTAGAGATTGTGCTAGAAACAAGAGTATCAGAAGCTCTCCGTCGGGACAAATAATGTCGTTGTCCACTCCAAGTAAACCTTGGTCACATCTGTCGATGGACCTCATTGTAGATTTACCCTGGTCACCCGGTCACAAAACAATCTGGGTGGTGGTAGATGAATTTAACAAGATGGCCCACTTTATCGCTTTGGCAGGTCTACCCAATGCCCGAACTCTGGCATCACTATTCATTCGCTATATCTTCCATCTCCACGGTCTGCCTGAAGATATTGATTCTGATCGTGGGTCTCAGTTCATGGCTCAGTTTTGGAGATCTTTCTGCAACCACCTTGACATCAACATCAGTCTGTCTTTTGCTTACCATCCACAGTCAAACAGAAAAAGACAATCAGTCATTGGAACAATTCATCTTATTATATTTTTCCAAATGTCATAACAATTGATCTTCTTTACTTCCGTGGGACGAATTTGCCTATAATAACTCTTGCCATTTTTCCACCCGCACATCTCCATTCTTTTGCAACTATGGCCTCCATCCCAGGTCTAATTCTCTTGCTTCAATCAACTCTTCTGGTTCTCCTGGGGTACGCCAAACAGCCTCCCATCTCACAATTATTTGGAAGAAGTTCCATTCCGCCCTGCTTCAGGCCACCTCTCGGTCAATTTTTTTTGCAGATCGTCATTTCAGGAACTGTTCTCTTAAGGTGTGAGACAAAGTCTGGTTGTCCACCCGGAATATTAGGCTCAAACAACCCTGCAAGAAATTGGGACCTAGGTTCATTAGACCGTTTTCTATTGTTAAAAAAAGTTAACCCTGTTGCCTTCAGGCTGAAGATTCCACCTTCTTTGAGAATCCCTAATATGTTTTACTGTTCCCTCCTGAAACTTGTTGTCTTGTCCTCCAAGTTTGAGACTCCTGAACAACCCAAACCCCGACCAGTCAACTTGCATGGTTCTCATGAATTTATTGTGGAAAAATTCTCGACTCCAAGCGGATTCAGGGACAAACCCATTTTCTGGTGCATCCGAAGGGATCCAGTCCAGAAGAACGCTCTTGGGTTCCTGAGAGGCGCCTGCACGCTGACAGACTGCTCAAGAGATTATTTAAACAATTCCCTGGAAAACTTGGTTTTTGAGGTTCCTTGATCCCTCCTCAAGGGGGGGGTGGGAAGTACTGTAACAGGTCGTGGTGGTCCCTCAGGTCACCGCAACTATCCATGCCCGCAGAAAGTGTCCAGGCTGTCTCCATGCCGGGACGTCACTTCCTGTATCACCCCGGCCGTTGCCTAGACAACAGTCTGGACGCTGTGAGTGATAGTGCCGGGTCTCGGCATTAGGGGCAACCAGGCACGTGCGCAAGTAATTGAATTAATTAATCAATCAGCTTCTGGGGCTGATTATCATGCTGTCCTCTCTGTTTTGACATTGGTCAGTGTCTGTTTATAAGGCAGTGAGGGCTTAGCCTCCCTGCAGGTTATAGTTCCTGTTTTCTGTGTCTTAGCCTGCTGCTGTGCTTGGCTTTGTTCTTGTGGATTTGATTCTTGCCTGTTGCCCTGACCCTTGCTTTGTTCCTGCTTTATCCCAGTCTGCTGCCATTCCTGACCTTGACCATGATATCTGCTCTGGACCCAGACCTTGGCCTGTCTTTTTACCACGCTAGACTCTACACCACATTACTCTACGCTACGGTACGTTCATACACCTGTACCACCGCGAGAATAAGTCCTGGGGGCATCCGAGTACCTTTGAGCATAACAAGCTCTACGGGGAAGGCGGCTGCTAGAGGTGAGGAACTCTCTACCTGATTCTACAGGTTGAATATAAGACCGTTAGTCGTAACACTTCCATCGTACATTCATAGTTGACTTCTTTGTCCTCTTTTTCACTGTTCGCTGAACACCTAAATTGTCCACCAGTAGCGGTGTTGCATAATGCCCCTCAAGGGGAGCCGCGTTGTTCCAATAACGTACCGTCTAGGGATATCACTGGATGACGTCATCCACACGCAGTTCGATGGACCGTGATGCAACCGGAACCAAAGTGTCGCCAGTCCTGGCTCTTAAACTCCCACTGTTTTGTCCTTTGTAGTCCCTATAAAGAGAGTCTAAGACCACACGTAACTTGCAATCCGGTTGCTGGGGCTACCCAAGATTGTCCTCAGGGGCCTTATGGGAGGCAGGATAGCGGGCAAGGCCCTGTGGGGCTGTCTCCTACTAGGACTGGAAGAGGGGTCTGGATGACCGTATCTTTGGCAGGTGGGGGATTTGCTACATCCTCAATGTGTGGGAACATGAACCAGAAGTCCTCCATCACCACCAGTGGGTCAACTTGTTCTTCCGCAATTGGTACCACCAAGTGTGATTCTGAAAATAAACAGGGTCGCAGCATATTCCTGTGCTGTACTGTCACCCGTCCATCTCCATGTTCGGGCACTATATCATGCACCGGCCATCTGGATACATGTGCCTTCAGACTACGTACGGTGTTACCTGTCAGCGATCACTCAACTTGTAGCTCAGCCTCTTCATGCATACCTGCACCCTCTGTCCCAAGCGTCATGCTCCTGACGTTGCTAGCGACAGACCTTGGTGCAACCGTTTGCTAACCACATTGTGAGCTACCCCCAACTGGTGGTTACTGCTGCTAGACACAGCTGGTTGGTTCCATTTTCTTCATTATCAGGGGATGTGAGTGAGAGATAGGTCTTGCATCTCCCTTCCCTGGCAGTTGAACACTAAAATTTACGGTGTGTACCCAGTGGTGTATTGAACGCAGTTGTTATAAAACTATGCCACTTCTTGCACACATTTAACCCTTATTACTCAGTGTCTCGACTTATCCCAAGCACATCTTCCTTCTCCAGGTCCAAAGACTCTGGCCTAAGCCACTGATCTGTCCCGTAAGGATCTCACCTGGTTCTGGTGGTGGGGTAGACAGCAGTACACAGTTCCTGGATGTCCCATTGGAACTCATTAGTGCGGTCACTCAGCTAGAGTGGAGGTTGACACTGTCATGTAGCAAAGTATGAGGCAACAGGGGAGAAATTGGGCCACGCATATGTGCAAAATAGTGGTAGCAGAGTTGTTGTCTGACATTCGTTGGGTGACTTCCCCAACCCCAAATCCCCAATTGCAAGTAACCCATTGGCAGACGGGGCTTCTCGATGCCTATCTCCTGGTTAACCCTGTGGCTGGCTGTCTGACTGGTTTGCTGGCTGTCGAGATTATGAGCCAAATATATGAAATGTGATATCAGGGATAAAGTTGCCTGTACTACTATGTGACATGTAGTGGAATGCAAAGCAACCTCATCTATGACATAACTTTAAAGCTACAATGAACCGCTATAGGAGACAAAAGCTTTCACTGTAAACAATGTCCTGTCATTGAAGTAACTCTTAACACATAACAAGACACCAGGGATCCAGATCAGAGAGGGGGGCTGCCAATCACACACAAAGGGACCATGTGATCCGAGAGCGCATGCATGTTTCCTATAATCCACATAAGAAAAATCTAATCCTTCCTAAATATACTTCCTATAATTGATATTAATACTTAACAAACATGTGTCCATTAATTATGAATATAATTTCTCCCCCTAATCTTCGCTCCTAATAAAGAGAGAACAATGTTATACAGCTAATATGTCAGTTATACAGCTAATATGTCACAATACAAAAACAGGACTAACATCTGTATTGAGGCACATTGTAACAGTCTCTCTTAGAATGCAGGGAAGTGTACAGACTGAAACAAAGAACAGATTTAATATACAGTGTCAAATCACATATTATATTTACTATGTATCATAACCGCTGCATGAACAGTGGCAATCACATCTCCATTTTCACAGTGCTACATTGTCCCATGCTATGAATTAAAACTATTGTATGTATGATTAAAACAAATACCCAGTTCTGTGGTGAATGCTTTCTGCTGTCCTTTGAAATGTAAGAGGGAATGAGCCAGGCTGACTTAAACTTTACTTTCATTCATGCCATCTCCCTGCTCTTACCAGACCTCACATATATTATAAAGTCTGCACCAAGATATCAATTATAGGGACACATATTTAGAGTTTTCTGGAAAGATAATATATTGTTCAAATCGTGAGTTGCACCGTTTAATGTTTTACACAGACTGCAATACCACTGGTCACATTTACTCAGCAAAGGTATCTGTGCAAGATGTAATTATTATATAATCTGGTATGCTTTACAATCGTGCATTGTTACCAGCAGGACACGATAGTCTCTTATTAACAAACTTTTCTAAGGCAACACTGACACGCAGCGATCACCTTTGCATATGTTTCAAATAGCTAATCGTGTATCCTCGAGGATACAAAAGTTAAACAGATCACCGATATATAGTGGGGAGAATTCCACACATTCTACCGAGTACTAGGGCAATATTACAGCTCTCTAATGGAAGAGATGGGCGGCCCTGAAAAGGACCTTTGTGTGTGTAATGAAATTAGACGAGAGGAGTCAGTGCTCAGCCTCCGAATCCATACAGAGTGCGGCCCTGTCTCTTCAGAGCATAGACCACATCCATAGCGGTGACAGTCTTCCGCTTGGCGTGCTCAGTGTAGGTGACGGCGTCCCGGATGACGTTCTCCAGGAAAACCTTCAGCACCCCACGGGTCTCTTCATAAACGAGGCCAGAAATACGCTTCACACCTCCTCTACGAGCCAGGCGGCGGATCGCGGGCTTTGTGATACCCTGGATATTATCCCGCAAGACTTTCCTGTGCCTCTTGGCGCCTCCTTTTCCGAGTCCTTTACCGCCTTTCCCTCTGCCAGACATGTTCAAAGGTAATCTTCTTTCCGTCTACAACAAACGAACTAAGTTACACGCTAGACAAGCTGTCCTTTTATACAGGAGAGGCGGACCTGATTGGGAACTTGAGGGAAATAGGGGAGGAGCACCAAGCAACAGGTTCCTGAGTCATACCAACACTGCCAGTTTTCAGGCCGTTGTAGTACAATTATATTTTGGTCCTGTAATGTCAATCAGGGCGACCTTTTGTTGTTAGAACGCAGAACGTAGATGTGTTCGGTTAACTCAGTATATGTTTCTGTTTTCTGAGCTCTCAGGCTGGGAATAAAGCTCTGCTTGCACTTTCACTCACTTTCTGTACCAGTGTGTGACCATTTATTCAGCGGCGGTGGCTGCATTCTGCATGCTCCGTGTTCAAACTGCCGTGTGACCATCCTTTCAGTGTTGTCTGGTAGGAGACTGTCGCAAATGTTAAATCGGGAATAGTGATTACTGGACATATACAGAGCTGACGATTGTGATGCATGACTGTATGCCTGTCAGTATGGAACATCTGTGTAACGTGACAGTCTCACACGAGTCTGAAGGTTTAAAAAGGTAGAAATAAGACGTGAGAAGTGAAACATGACATAAAAGGAGAAGTAGGAAGGTTTACTCTGCTCAGTCACTGGGGGATCCGGGAGCTTTCTTTGGGCGCATCCACGTATTTGATCATAAGTTAAGATACAGAGAGGAGATTTAGGGAGATGGGGGTGTTGGGTGTATTTTCAGTGTATTTGCCCGGGGTTCCTCAATATAAAAAGTCTACACACGACGAAAGGGCGTCACAATGTGCTGATGAAATAAAGGACAACGAGCCGGTATTATTACACTTCATATTAAACTCATTTCTTTCAGCCATAGAAACACAAAGCGGGAGCCGACATTCTAGAACGGCGTCCATGAGGATAATGGGCGTGGTAACAATACCCCCGGAATCTGCGCACATGATTGGCTCTTCACCACAGCCAATGGCTTCGCATTCCTGGGCTCTATATAACAACTCAGTTGATGATTATCTGCATGTAAAAGTTTTGTTTCTATTTGGTGCACGGAAAATGTCAGAGACAGCTCCCGCCGCAGCGCCCGCTGCTCCAGCAGAGGCCCCCGTCAAGGGAAAGCGTCAGCCGAAGAAAGCAGCTGCAGGAAGCTCCAAGAAGGGCAACAAAACGTCCGGTCCAAGCGTGTCTGAGCAGATTGTTAAATGCGTGTCCGCATCCAAGGAGCGCAGCGGTGTTTCCCTGGCCGCCCTGAAGAAGACCCTCGCTGCTGGAGGTTACGATGTGGAGAAGAATAACAGCCGCCTGAAAGTGGCGCTCAAGAGCTTGGTGACGAAAGAGACCCTGATCCAGGTGAAAGGCAGCGGCGCCTCCGGTTCCTTCAAGCTGAACAAGAAGCAGCTGGAGAGCAAGGATAAGGCAGCTAAGAAGAAGGTGGCGGTGGTTAAACCCAAGAAAGCGGCAGCCAAGAAAGTGCCCAAGTCCCCGAAGAAGTCTCCCAGCGCAGCCAAGAGCCCGAAAAAGGCCAAGAAACCGGCAGCAGCCAAGAAAGCAGTAAAAAGCCCTAAGAAGCCGAAACCTGCTGTGAAACCCAAGAAGGCGGCCAAGAGCCCGGCTAAAAAGGCAGCTAAGCCCAAAGTGGCTAAGAGTCCGGCTAAAAAGGCAGCTAAGCCCAAAGTAGCCAAGAGCCCGGCTAAAAAGGCAGCTAAGCCGAAGAAGGCTGCTCCTAAGAAGAAGTAACTTGGAGCCGCACTCCTGTCAATCACACAAAGGCTCTTTTCAGAGCCACCCACTCGGTCTCGACAGAGCTATATAGTATATATTCCCCTCCACACACACTTTTCTGTTACTCTATGGGGGTGGATGTGTGCGCTATGAAGCTGAGCTCTAGAGTAGCTGTTTCTTTCCGGCGGTGGTGCGAGAAAAGAGATTATAGCCGTATATACTGACTCCTGCCGTCTTATTATAAAGTGTCTGCAGCTTGTTTAAACGTAACGTCAGTGCACCGTGACAGTGCCATATATGGTTCACTTTTGTTTAATAGACGACACCGCCAATCTGGATGGGGGAGTTTAGTTCAACTGTGTCCGTTATCTAACGAGCATTACAATGTAACCTCGTCTAACTCGAGTTAACACACAGCTAAAGCGGGATGTTATAGTCGTGGATCAGCTCTTTAGGGACGGGGTGGGTGGCTCTGAAAAGAGCCTTTGTGTTGTGGGGACAATTATCCAGCAGGAAATTACTTGCTCTTGGTTGGTTTATGGCTCTCGGTTTTCTTGGGCAGTAGGACGGCCTGGATGTTGGGCAGGACTCCTCCTTGGGCGATAGTCACCCCACCGAGTAGCTTGTTGAGCTCTTCATCGTTGCGCACAGCCAGCTGTAGGTGACGGGGGATGATGCGGGTCTTCTTGTTATCACGGGCGGCATTCCCAGCCAGCTCCAGAATCTCAGCAGTCAGGTACTCCAGCACCGCTGCCAGATACACCGGGGCGCCAGCTCCCACACGCTCCGCATAGTTCCCCTTCCTCAGCAGACGGTGAACGCGACCGACCGGGAATTGGAGACCGGCTCGAGATGAGCGAGTCTTGGCCTTAGCACGGGTCTTACCGCCCTGTTTGCCTCTTCCAGACATTTCAACTTATGTGTAAGTCAATCTACAACAATAAGGCTATCTGTCCCGCCTCCGTATATTTATACGCTGTAGGGACAGACACCCTTCTCTCATTGGTCCGCTATCAAATTAGCTAGTGCCGCTCAAGTTCAAACAAACACCAATCCGCAGCAGCGGGTGGGATTTGACATCGCACAACATCCAATAGTGCACAGAGCAGACTGTGGGTCTCATTTACATGGGCTGCCTATAAATAGAGCGGCTGTGGGAGGTATCAGGAACAGTTTCTGCACATTGTGATTGGGATCGTTTTGTCGCTATAATGCCTGAACCAGCCAAGTCTGCCCCAGCAGCCAAAAAGGGCTCAAAGAAAGCCGTCACCAAGACCCAGAAGAAAGATGGCAAGAAGCGGAGAAAGAGCAGGAAGGAGAGTTATGCTATTTATGTCTACAAGGTGCTTAAGCAGGTCCACCCCGACACCGGCATCTCCTCTAAGGCCATGGGCATCATGAACTCCTTCGTCAACGACATCTTTGAGCGCATTGCTGGAGAAGCTTCCCGCCTGGCTCACTACAACAAGCGCTCCACCATCACCTCCAGGGAGATCCAGACCGCCGTACGTCTGCTGCTGCCCGGAGAGCTGGCCAAGCACGCCGTGTCCGAGGGCACCAAGGCCGTCACCAAATACACCAGCGCCAAATAATTCACCCGTGATATCCTGAGACCACAAAGGCTCTTTTCAGAGCCACCCACCTTCTCTCTGATCGGGCTGTATTCACATTCCCTGTAAGTCATGGATAACAGGTTTTCCTATACTGTACCACCACCATCCCCTGTACGAATGTTTATTACAATACATACAATTCTACCAGCCAACGTTCTAAATAAGCCGACTTCAATTTAATATTTTGTCTGTCTTGCAGCATCTATTTAACGGCTTGTAGTATGAATCAGCTCTCGCCCATTGGGTAACCCAGACGTACTTTAGTTACTCTAGGAATCAGTATAGACCCAGGCAATGTTTCGTCCTGCACCGAAGGGAGAACTGTTGTTAAAATGAATTTTAGGGACGTTACAGTAACACTTAAAAAAACGGGATAACTTTTAAAACAGGTTTTAGATCTCAACATGTATAAAGCACCCGCCCCTCCCAGGTCATATAATGTCGGAAAGCTGGGTAGATGGGAGGATACAGCTCGTTCGAATGCGCATTTGGTGGCTCTGAAAAGAGCCTTTGTGCTGTGTACGTAGGAGGGACGAGTATCTATGCTCTCTCCCCTCGGATCCTGCGGGCCAGCTGGATGTCTTTTGGCATGATGGTCACTCTCTTGGCGTGGATGGCGCACAGGTTGGTGTCCTCGAAGAGCCCCACCAGATAAGCCTCGCTGGCCTCTTGCAGAGCCATGACTGCTGAGCTCTGGAAGCGCAGGTCGGTCTTGAAGTCCTGGGCGATCTCACGTACTAAGCGCTGGAAGGGCAACTTGCGGATCAGCAGCTCGGTGGACTTCTGGTAGCGGCGGATCTCTCGCAGAGCAACAGTGCCGGGACGGTAGCGGTGAGGCTTCTTCACGCCGCCAGTAGCTGGGGCGCTTTTCCTGGCAGCTTTGGTCGCCAGCTGCTTGCGGGGAGCTTTCCCGCCGGTGGACTTGCGAGCGGTTTGCTTAGTTCTAGCCATTATTCAAAATTATAATGAATATTAAAGACGGCAGCTTAACAATCCTATTTAGACATAGCGCTGCACGATGATTGGATGAGTTAAGCATGCCCCCCTCCTTTGATTGGCTTAAATAAACTGTGGACTATTTCAAATTAACCCGCCAGTAGTAACGTACTTCCCAGATCAACGGTATACTAAGTCTTATTAGCAACTCGGGAATGAAAGGATTTGAGCGGGAAAGCATTACTTTGTTTCCACGCAGCGTTCAAACAGATGTTCTATTTACTGTGTGGGAAAAAACAGCCACCATTAACCCCATGCTCACCACCAGTTATTGGGATCCGCCGATCATTTGTTGCCACCGAACAGCCTGAAATTGCAGTCAACACTTTCTTCACATTTTAGTTTTTTCTTATTTTTATTGGTATTCTCTTAAAACTAAGCCGATATCAATCCATCACACAAGTACCCAGCAACATCAATAAAGGTCCAGTACCCGTTGGAGTCCCCCTGTTCTCTGAAATATGCCAGTCACACTTCTCCAAAATGCTCCACGTGTATAGTATAACCATGTATGTCACCGTGCCATTAGAATATGGTCTCTCAGGGTTATATCATAGGACAAAAGGTTTCCCTTTCTGAGGCAGGTGATAGCTTGGCAAATAAGGTTGCTTTTGGGCCAGTCAGTAAGCTGGCAACAAACATGGGCTATGCGTTACCCTGGTATCCTCACAGATGCCAAGCAATATAGAGCAGACGGATTACCTTTTATCCAGAGACACATAAAATAACACAACTTAAGTTTTCACATGTAACATAATTTGTGGGCAGTGTTAGAGCACAGTTACAATCTGTTTGTTCCTTTTTAAGCTAAACTGTGGTCATCATAAACACGCACAACTCTTTGTTCCCTCATGCTCCCCTCCCCTTCTCATATACCCCTCCTCCACTCCATGCAGTCCTTCCATTCCCTCTCCTTTATCTACCCTCTGTCTCTCACCATGGGGTATATTTAAGAAAGCATGATAGTGCTCTTACCGGCAAATTAAGCTTCCTGGGTGTCCTCCGCAAATTTATGAAAGGTGCATTGCAGCAGATATCGTGGATATCTGCTGCTTTGCACTCATCTTCGTTTTTAGGAGTAGTTGACATTCAACAGTATGGTGACTGCTCCCAGCTCAAATCTAACAAGTTCCGAAAAAATCCAATGCTGTCATCTCTGCTCCGAAGAGCAGAGCTGGACAGCGCATGTGTGGAGGGATCACAGGATCCCTCCCTGTCACTTACAGCTCTATCTCTGCAACGATAGTTGCAGAGACAGAGCAGGGATCTCTGTGCGCATGTGCAGTTCTTCGAAATGCACATGCGCAATTGAAGGATGAAGAGAACGAGGAGTAGATCCGGAGACAGCGCTTCCGAAGAGGGGGGGTAAGTATGATTTTTTTGTAATCACAGAAACAGCAGTTTTTCGAAACAGCTGTTCCTATGATCTGTTGTTCATAAATTTGAGAAATAGTTCAATCCTTATCCATGCGATAAGGATTGATAACTATTTCTCACTTTTGCCGATGATTGATAAATGCGCCCCATGTCTCCTTGCTCAAGTCCTATACCCATCCTCACCCCCAGCTCCCCCCGTCCTACCCTAATCACAACCCACCTCCCCGCTCAAGTAACCCTGCCAATCTCATCCATATCTCCCCACTTCCCTCCCTCGCTTTCTCCTGTGCCCTCTGGAACTGCAGTGTCATGTGCAATAAACTGCCCTCTGTCCGCAACCTCTTCATCTCCATCTCTCTTAGGGGTCTATTATTACCCTTCGCTTTTTCAGTATAAACTTTTCAATCCCCATCCCATAGATGCGGATTCAAAAGTTTCTCAAATTTATTAACTCTCCGTTGGTGCCCCCTTTGGTTCCTTCCACTTACCTTGTCTTCCGATCAGCACCTGTAAGACAAGAGAGACAGCACAATGACAGCCCTTCCCAACACCTCTGTTACTTACCCGATCCAGAGGGACCGCTATGGAACTCACCACACCGGACGTTACCTTAGACCGACCACTCTCACGTCCTGAGACGCTGTGCCCCACAGGCCTGCGCCCGCGGCCGTTAAGCCCGTCTTGTCCTGAACTTGGGTGCCCTTCCGGACGGATGGATGGGGTTCTATAAACCGCTCCAGAACTCTTCTTAGTACCTACTTAGGAACCGAGTGTTCCGTACTCTACGTCAGGTCCTAGCGTCCTGCTAAAAGAGTAATTGGTACTCACTTGTTCCGCGCAGGAAACTCAGCTTGACCCGCCTTCTTCGGGTCTTCCAGGCTCTCCAACCGCCGGCGCCTCTTCTCCTGTTTGGCGCTGTCAAAGGCTGCTTTGCGGGGGCGCTCTTAGCCCTTACAAGGGCTCCCCACCGACGATCTCTGCTCCGGCGTCTTGCTTGAAGTCTTCGGGCATCAGGGTAGCTCACAGCCCTTACAAGGGCTCCCTAACGCTTCCGCCGCTGCTGGACGTCTGGACGCGACGTCCTCCTACTTCCCCTCCGCCGCCGCACAGCCCTCGCGTTGGCGCCCGGCGACAGAAAAAGCCGCGGGCACACTGACGATATCAGCCGTTGCCGCGAGCCCTGATTGGCTAGCGGTGGCACCAGTAGTTTGAATGGCCGGAGGCGAGCCAGGATTGGTTCGCCGACCCGGCCGCTGATTGGCCAGCAGCGGGAAGTAAGCCGGGATTGGCTCATTTGCCCGCTGCCACCGGGACCTTTCCAGGGAGGAATGAATACTCACCGCTGGACTGGTGAGTAGCTTTGTCCTGCGCCTCCCTCTCGGCCGCCTTGTCGCCGGGGCACTTCTCCACACTGCTCACCCCTCTTTCAATCCCTTTGCGCATGCTTCGACCGGTGACCTCGGGCATGCGCACAGAAATCCCTGAATGAAGAACATGCGGAAAGTGACATGGAGGGATCATGTGATCCCTTCACACATGCGCTGTGCAGCTCTGCTCTTCTGAGCAGAGCTGTTTTCAGTGAAAGTTTTCAATCATGTTAATGTTCGCCAGCTTCAGATGGCGTATATTAACATGGTTGAAAGCTAAGTTTCGGTCACTGTTGCATAGAGTTACTGAGCACTTCCCATGCACTGTTATGGGGAGTGCTCAGTAAAACGATGAGAGATGCAAAGCAGCAGATATCTGAGATATCTGCAGCGATGCTAGAATAATACATAGTAATTTAGCAGATAATCCTCGAAAACTGTTGTTTTCGAGGATTTACCGCTAAATTAAAAGACGGATAGCTTTGATAAATAGGCCCCTCTACCTTCTAGCCATCACTGAAACTTGGCTCTCTTTTTCCGACACAGCTTCCCCCACTGCTCTCTCCCATGGGGGCATATACTTTAACCCATTCCACCAGACCGGATGACCCTCCAGGAGATGGAGTATTGACATTACCATAACTAGCCATTTTAGTGCCCTGGACGAGACAGGGAACCGGCGCCCCCCATCTAAGTGGGAGTGCCAGTCGTCGAGTGGGCGTGATCAACCTTATGTGGGGGGCGTGGCTAGCGCTTTACAAGTTCTAGACCGCACTGAAGCCCCCTCCCTCCCCATTCTTCTCGGTCTGGCTTTGTAAGGATCTTTATGTAATAAGCCTCCATAGAATCAAAGTACTTTAAATGCAGATATCACATGCTAGCTGTATAAAAATTAATTGGTTATTGAAATAAAACTCACTGAAACAAATTAAAACATAAATGTAACGGTACCATCTGTATCACACTGCCCAATCATCACACTGTGCCCTCCATCACAGTTTCTCCTTTATCACACCGTGCCATGGAGCCATCTCTATCATTGTGCCCCCTTATCACCACCACACGAAATGAATTATATATATATATATATATATATATATATATATATATATATATATATATATATATATATATATATATATATATATACACATACATACACATATATACACACACATACAATATAAAGAGCCTCCTAGTGTCCGCCATACCTTACAGAGAGCATTCCTGTGACCTCCATACAATACAGAGAGCATTAGTTTGATCACCATACAATACAGAGAGCATTCCTATGACCCCATACTATACAGAGAGCATTCCTATAACCACCATACTATACAGAGAGCATTCCTATGACCGCCATACTATACAGAGAGCATTTCTATGACCACCATACTATACAGAGAGCATTCCTATGACCACCATACAATACAGAGAGCATTCTTATGACTGCAATACAGATAAATACCTCACCTGAAATTAAATCAACTAATTGGCTGGAATAATCATATGACTGGATGGTCGCCACTAACATTACTAAGTGACGCTAGTAAATCAGACAATTCGCTTATACAGTCACATGACCGGACGGTTGCCATCAACATCGTTAGGCGACGTCAGCAAATCAGATTATTGGCTGATGCAGTCCCATGACCGGACGGTTGCTATCAATGTCGCTGAGTGACGTCACCAATTATGGGAGGATTTTCCCATTTATAAAGCCAATTAACACACATCCCGGCTTGCCTCGAAAAAGCCTCTTAGCGAAACGCGCGTCGACGGACGCTGCGTATGCTACTCATGATAGATTTAGATTGTGAAAGCATTTAAGATTATCTAGAGAGACAACCAACTACTAAGTAGCTATGAAGTGATGCTCATTAGATATAGCGCTTTTTCATTGAAGTAATGTGTGAATGAGAATTCCAAAAAAGTAGCTCTGTATGAATGATATCTATACTAAGGAACAAGTAAATATATACTAGATAGAAAATCAGTCCCTAAAACGTGGGGAAGTGACCAATGATCCCTAAAAGGTGGAGTGAATGAAGTTTTGAGTATTATATACATGTACCAATGACAATAATTGAGCTATACAAATACTCTAGAAATAGACATTTGGGGGAAAAAACTTTTACTCAATAGTAATGGTTTGATGTGGATTGGATTAACAATTCCCACTGAAACTTTATAAATAAGCAACTTCTTTTGCTGCAGTAATTGAGCAACATTAGCTCTGAATAAATATCACTTGTTCTGAAATACAAAAATACTTCTTACCAAACAGACTTTAAAAAAAGTGGACCTGTAAAGTATAACTAGAAATGGATAACTGAGTTCTATATTTCACTATATTTCAAGGGTCCCGTATAATACGTTCATACCATATATAGTGACTATTGGTACAATATAATATATCACTTATAGGACGTCATGCCGCCAATGACCAAAGGTGGCAGACATCCCAGTTAATCCAATTTGTTCTCTTTAGTACATTTAGAAGTATCAGCTATACTTCAGAGTAGCAGCGCAGCAAGGTATTTTTTCCTGTTTCTACCTTCTTAACAGTACATATTAACCTGGTAAATACAATTCACATTCTATTTTAATATTTCGCTACAGGCCTACTGGAAAACACTCTCCATATAATAAATAAATAATATACTTTTGAATGCAAATTAATAAAGTTATATATTTAAAAAAATTCTGGCCATTAGAGTGCCTCTATTCTAAGACACACTTTTATTTTTCTCCTTTTTTGTCAATTGTTACCTCGCCAGCTGACTGATACTGAGGGCCGCGACTTGCATGTCCCTTGCAGCGAAGTCCATACCTTCTTGCGGTGGTTCCTGGTGAAAACCATGGGCGTGTTAGACTCTGCGCCTAAGTACTCAGTAGCGCCAACTGCTGGCAGGTATCATCAATTCCACCTAGTGATTCTGACAAACGTAGTCTCTCCCTGACCCCTAGTTGGTTTGTGGTTAGGTCCCTGGTGGATCCGCTGGTAACAGTGTAAGAGTGCCCCACCATAGCCTCACAGTTGGAGTTGGTGGGAGGCTGGGTAGTGTCATTACAGGTGACGTTAGGACGCAAGGAGTCAGGAGCTAAGGAGATGAGTGATCAGGTGAGTAAAACACTAAGTCCCCTTTTTCAGAACGGGCTCCCACCTTTTGGTGGGTGGAGTACTTGGGCGGGATTGTTCCTAGGCCCTCGTACTCTCGGCGCCGAAGTATTAGACTAGAGCAAAATAAGGTGTCGGCAGCCGGGGTAGAGTCAGTGTCTCTGACTCGCAGCCGTCACCTCGGACATTGCCCTTTCGTCGAAGGGTAGTAGAGCCTCCAGTTTGTTTCCCCGTGCAAGGGTCGTACCGATGGCGTGCAGGAGGAGGAGGAGCAAGGCGAGCCTCAGATCATGGGAGGTGGTTTTCCATAGTATTCCCTCGGGATCAGGTGAGTAACTGGGGGTGGGATAGGGGATTGTGCTGCACGCTTTGTACCATTTTTAGCACCCCTTACATTCTTCTCCTGCCCTCCCCTCTCACCCAAATCTAGCTTTCCTAGGTGCAATCTAGATGCTCTTGACCCCACTACTTTCTCCTCCTCTCTCGATCCTCATGCCACCGCGATTCTCCGAGCCTGCAGGAAGTGTCCCGGCCGTCTCCTCGGCGACCGGGTTGTCACTTACTGGTTCGCCCCGGCCGTTTCCTAGACAAGAGTGGGGACGTTGTGAGTGATAGCGCCGCGTCCCAACATTAGGGGCAGCCGGGCGCGTGCGCTAGTACTTGAATTAATTAATTAAACAGCTCCTGGGGCCGATTATCATGCTGTCCTCTGTGTTTTGCCATTGATCAGTCTCTGTATATAAGGCATGGATGGCTTAGCCTCCCTGTCGGTTATAGTTCCAATTTTCTGTGTATTAGCCTGGTGCTGTGCTTGAACAAATATTTCTATTAGGCTTCCTGTGTATGACCTTTGGCTTTGTTCTTGTGGACTTGATTCTTGCCTGTTGCCCTGACCCTTGCTTCATTCCTGGATTATCCTTGTCTGCTGCCAGTCCTGACATCTTGCCTGGCCTTGACCACAATACCTGCTCCTGGACCCAGACCGTGGCCTATCTTTTGACCATGCTAGATTCTACACCCCGTTACTCTACGCTACAGTACGTTCATACACCTGTACAACCGCGAGTATAAGTCCTTGCCTGTACAACCGCGAGTATAAGTCCTGGGGGCAACCAAGTACCTGTGAGCATAACGAGCTCTACTGGAAAGGCGGCTGCTAGAGGTGAAGAACTCTCTACCTGGTTCTACAGGTTGATGACAAGTCGTAGCATTATAACCGGTCAGTGAAGTTCTGGAAGAGTTCGCTTCCATGGATGAAAGCGGGACGAACCCCACTCCAGCCCAAGTTGTTGCAGGCCAGATCCAGACCATATCACAGGTGGTCCAGAACCTAGTTCAGCATTTGTCTGCCCAGGAAGAGGCCACCAGAGCCTCGCAAGCCCAGCAAGGCCTTCCGGGTCCTGCAATGGAGCCCAAATTGAAGCTACAAGACCGCGTCTACGGTGACAAGGCTTCTTTTCACAATTTTAAGGAGAGCTGCAAACTCTACTTTCGCTTGAGACCACGCTTCTCTGGCTCTGAACAGCAAAGAGTTGGCATCATTATCTCCCTGCTCCAGGGTGATCCTCAGTCCTGGGCGTTTAGCCTTGCTTCCACATGCCCTCCACTATAGTCCGTTGATGCATTATTTGATGCCCTGGGGTTGCTTTATGAAGAGCCTGACAGAGCTGCATCGGCTGAATCACATCTCAGGGCACTAAAACGGGGTCACCGCTCTGCTGAGGAATATTGTGCTGAGTTCAGGCGCTGGTCCACAGATAACGAGTGGAATGATCTGGCACTCCGGAGCCAGTTCCGTTTGGGTCTCTCGGAACACATAAAAGACTCCCTGTTGTAATATCCTATTCCTGCTACACTGGAGAGTCTAATGCAATTGGTCATTAAAATTGACCGTAGATTTAAAGAGAGAAAAGCTGAGAGGGATACTACCGTCACCTCATGCTCTTTTTAGACTCCTCCTGCTGCACCTTTTGAAGCTGCTGAGCCCATGCAGCTAAGTGCTTATCGCCTTTCTTCGGAAGAGAAAACCCAGAGACGAACCTTAGCCCGTTGTCTATATTGTGGCAACTGGTGTCATCTCCTCCAAAACTGTGCCAACAAGTCAGACCAGCCGGGAAAAGAACAGGCCTAGAGATGGTGGAAGAGGTTTGTCTAGGTCTGCAGATTATATCTTCCAATAAAGCACTCTTGGTTCCTGCAGTAATTTCCTTTGGTGCACAATCCACATCTGTCTCTGCTTTCCTAGAAAGCGGTGCTGCAGGGAATTTTCTGGATCTGGATTTCGCTTGTACTTTGGGATTTCCTGCCATTAAGCTCGAGTCGCCCATCACTGTATGTGGTCTGGATGGTGGTCCTTTACCAGGTGGTAAAATTTGTTCCCAACCACAACTGTTGCCGCTCACAGTGGGGGCGCTACATTCTGAAGTCTTGTCCATTGTTATGAATCCCAGTGCATTCACAAAGTGCAACGGAAGTGTAAGGCTAAGTGTCTTTATTCAGGTAAATATATTAACAAAGATAACTCAAATCCACGGATAACAGGTTCCAAAAGAGACTGTATAGTAAAATGTCAGGAACAAGTATAATAAGTTTACCCCAGTCCAGAAGGCACAAGGCTGTCCAGGAAAGCAGACAGAGTCCAGGGATCAAATAGAGACCAGACAAACAAATCCAAATAGCCAGGCAGAGATCAAGCAAATAGGCGAGGTCCAGAAGTCTTTTCAAAAGGTCAGGGCAACAGGCAAAACAGTGTGGTCCAAGGTACAGGCAAATGATTCAGGGTCTCAGGCAAGCAGGCAAGGTCCAAGGTACAGGCAGGGGTCATACACAGAAGTTCAGTCCAGCAGGTATATACCAAATAGCACAAGAGCAGGTTAGCAGCAGCCAGGAACAAATGGATGAACTGCTCAGAGCACAGCTAGAGGCAGGTACTTAAAACAGTGTACAAGGTGCAGTTCTAATTAGCATCAGACAAGGAGATTAACTCCTTCAGGCATGTTGCAGAGTTCAGGTGCAGGACAGCAGCAGCACCTCTGATGGATTATAGGTACTGCTGCCAGATACAAAACAAAGGCAGTCATAACATAGCCGCCCCTTTAAGGAGCGGATTCCAGACGCTCCATACATGCTCCCTTCAGGTTTTTCTCCTCTTCTTTTTCTTTTTATAAGATCTCCCTGGAGACACAATTGGGCTCTTCTCTAATGGAGTACAGAGAAGACCCCATTCTTCAGAAGCAGAAGAATTGTAAAGTTTGTCCACTAACTCTCTAGTATCCTCCACAAATTCAATTTCAGAGTCTGAGTCCCAGCCTAGAGTCGGGATAGGACCTTTTATTTTATCACCCGATGATGATATGCCCAAAAAGCCAGTCACCAAGGTTGGTGTTTGTTGTGACTGAAGTGGCAAAGCAAAGGTTTTTCCATTCTTGTTAACCTTCTCCCTAGGTGACCTAGACTGTCTGATGGAAGACACATTCATAGAGGTCTTATGGACAGGTGCAGGAACTGACGCACAGGTTGGAACGGGCACAGAAAAATCGTGATCAAATGACTTGACTGTGGATGGAGTGTACTTCTGACAAACAGTATTAACAGTCCATGGTATTATGAATAATGGGGTCATCGGAATTTAGTAATGAGAAGTCCCAGGTTTGTGGCTCCCCTCTAAAACACATAATAATTGAACCCACTTGGTTAAATTGATCAACAAAATAAACCGGACAATCTTGAAACTGTTTCATGGAAAGTTTGAGTACCATAACAAACTGTTTGATGTCTCCATCAAAGAAGACTGGAGGAGGATCTGATGACTCGGAAAAGGCTTTTGGGCATTCAGGCTCAATAGCAGTCTCTGGAGAGTACCCAGCTTGTGCAGCAGTCTCTGGAGAGTCCTCAACTGGAACGGCAGAGCAGGAGTCCCGACTGGGATGGCAAGTTGGGCACACTTGATGGGAAGCCCGTACTGGGCACAGAACTCTGACTGGATTGCACTGTGAGATGCCTCAGAGCAGACAGCACTATGAGATGCCTCAGAGCAGACAGCACTGTGAGATGCCTCAGAGCAAACAGCACTGTGAGATGCCTCAATGCAGACAGTAGCAAGTGGTAACTCGGGCTAAACCGCATGGACAGTCAACTCGGGCTGAAACGCATGGGCAGGCAACTCGGGCTGGACCGCATGGACAAGCAACTCGGGCTGGACCGCATGGACAGGCAACTCGGGCTGAACCGCATGGAGAGGCAACCCGGGCTGAACCGCATGGACAGGCAACTCGATAGGGGACTGGAGGTACAGGGCCCTCTCTGGAACGGGCTGGAGGGACAGGGCCCTCTCTGGAACAGGCTGGAGGGACAGGGTCCTCTCTGGAATGGGCTGGAGGGACAGAGCCCTCTCTGGAGGAGACTGTAAGGGCAGCGCCCCCTCTGGAGCAGACTGTAAGGGCAGCGCCCCCTCTGGAGCAGATTTTAAGGGCAGCACCCTCTCTGGAGCAGATTGTAAGGGCAGCGCCCCCTCTGGAGCTGAAGACTCGGGAGTAGAGGCAGCGGCTGAAGCCCAGGGAGTAGAGGCAGCGGCTGAAGACCCGGGAGTAGAGGCAGCGGCTAAAGACCTGGGAGTAGAGGCAGCGGCTGAAGACTCGGGAGTAGAGGGAGCAGACTCAGGACCGGACACAGCGGACTCAGAACCGGACACAGCGGACTCGGGACAGACACAGCTGACTCAGGACCGGACACAGCGGACTCAGGACTGAAGGCAGAGGCTGGCACCTCGGAACAGGAGGCAATGGCCGGAGATCCAGTCCTGGCGGTAGCTGGAACTGGCATCACAGGATAGGCAGTAGCTGGAACTGGCACCGCAGGACAGGCGGCAACTGGAACTGGCACCGCAGGAAAGACGGCAACTGGAACTGGCACCGCAGGACAGGTGGCAACTGGAACTGGCACCGCAGGACAGGTGGCAACTGGAACTGGCAGATTAGGCTGAAGTAAAGCAACAGGAGGTGCTGTGCAGAACAATCTAGGGTCTGGAGAGGAGCACACTGAAGGCTGCTCCATAGGATGTTGTTGTCTGCGGAGCGGACAACTTTGTAAGAGATGTTCGCCACTGGCGCAGTAGAGGCATAGTTTAACAATCCTTCTGCGCCATCGTTCCTCCTCAGTGAGAGGGGGACGCAGGTAGCTTGGTCGTTTAGAATCCCTAATGGTAGGGACCGCTGGCAATATCATAGATGCAGCACCAATGTCAGAAAAAGTTCTGGGAGAATTCTCTGCAGTCTGAATGCTTTCATTAGAGGAGTTTGTTGCTTTAAAATCAGAATTAGTGTTGAAATTACTTATCACAGCAGCAGGAAGAGTTTTAAGTAGTTCTTGGAGTAAAATGGATAGTTGTATGATTTGGTAACAGAGCTGAACAATGTCCATTTGCAGCATTTGTAATTGTGGATTTACAGACATGTCTAATAGCCAAACACAGAGTTCAATGCAACAACACTAGGAATTCCAGGACTAAGGCAGAGAGTGTGCAATCAGCAGGCCCAGATTGTATGGCAGTTCATCATGTTATGAATCCCAGTGCAGTCACAAAGTGCAACAGAAGTGTAAGGCAAAGTGTATTTATTCAGGTTAATATATTAACAAAGATAACTGAAATAAACGGATAACAGGTTCCAAAAGAGACTGTATAGTAAAATGGCAGGAACAAGTATGATAAGTTTACCCCAGTCCAGAAGGCACAAGGATGTCCAGGAAAGCAGACAGAGTCCAGGGATCAAATAGAGACCAGACAAACAAATCCAAATAGCCAGGCAGATATCAAGCAAATAGGCGAGGTCCAGAAGTCTGTCCAAAAGGTCAGGGCAACAGGTAAAACAGCGTGGTCCAAGGTACAGGCAAATGATTTGGGGTCTCAGGCAAGCAGGCAAGGTCCAAGGTAAAGGCAGGGGCAGGGCCATCTTTTCCATTGGGCACGGTGGGCAGCTGCCCGGGGGGCCCCACGAGCAAGTGGGCCCCATAGGCACTTCTCTTAATGAGAATAAATAATCCTGCAAAAGAAAAAAAAAACAACAAAAAAAAACTACACCGGTCACTGAGCAAGTACATCTATCTATCTATATATATCTATATCTGTATCTGTATCTGTATCTGTATCTGCATACATCTAAATATCTATATCTATATCTATATCTATGGGCCCCGGTGCACTGCTTTTCCCAGGGGCCCATAATGTTGTTAAGATGGCCCTGTGCAGGGGTCATACACAGAAGTTCAGTCCAGCAGGTATACCAAATAGCACAGGAGCAGGTTAGCAGCAGCCAGGAACAAATGGATGAACTGCTCAGAGCACAGCTAGAGGCAGGTACTTAAAGCAGTGCAACAGGTGCAGTTCTAATTAGCATCAGACAAGGAGATTAACTCCTTCAGGCATGTTGCAGAGTTCAGGAGCAGGACAGCAGCAGCACCTCTGATGGATTATAGGTTCTGCTGCCAGATACAAAACAAAGACAGTCATAACATCCATTTATCTAATTAATTGCTCTTCCGTTCTGGTGATCTTGGGGCATACCTGGCTGCAGCTCCACAGTCCGGTCATCGATTGGAACAAGGGAGACATCATTCATTGGAGTCCTTCTTGTTCTTCATCCTGCTTATCTGTGCCTGTTAGTCTGCTCCAGGTTCCTCTAGATCAGCTTCCGTCACCCTACAATAAGTTTTCTGATGTATTCTCTAAGCAGTCAGCTGACACGCTACCTCCTCATCATGATTACGATTGCACTATTGACATAGATCCTGGCTCTAAAACTCCCAAAAGGGAGACTGTACTCTCTCTCGTTACCAGAAACACATTCCATGGAGGAGTATATTAAGGATAACCTTAAAATGGGCTTTATTAGGCCTTCTAAATCCCCGGTAGGAGCCAGGTTCTTCTTTGTGACTAAAAAAGGACGGTTCTCTTCGACCTTGAATTGACTTTCGTGGGTTAAGTACAATCACATCAGAAACACCTACCCACTTCCACTCATATCAGTCCTTTTTTTTTATAAACTCAGAAGTGCTTCAGTATTCACCAAGATTGATCTACGAGGAGCATACAACCTTATACGTATCAAGGACAGGGATGAAGGGAAGAACGCATTCAACACCCACTCAGGTCACTATGAGTACCTGTCCATGCCTTTTCGTTTATGCAACGCACATGCTGTCTTTCAGGATCTAATAAGCAATGTTCTACGAGAGTTATTAGGGCGCTTTGTCGTGTTATACCTGATATATTCTTCATCCGTGGACCAACACCGCCTTCACGTGAAACATGTCCTTTCTAAACTTCGGCAACATCAACTCATTGCCAAGCTAGAAAAGTGTGAATTTGAGATCCATAAGGTCTCATTTCTAGGTTATATTTCTAGGATGGGTTACTCATGGATCCCAGCAAGGTCCAAGCAGTCTTAGATTGGGTATGCCCAACCAATCTGAAGGCCGTACAAAGATTCCTGGGCTTTAGAATTATTACCTGATATTTATTAATTCCTTCTTGGACCTGGTAGCTCCTCTAACTGCCCTAATCTGGCAAACGTCTAAATTCCAGACAAGCACGCTGGGCCTTGTTTTCTACCCGCTTCAAGTTTATTATTTCTTACAGACCTGGTTCCAAGAATGTTTAAGCGGATGCACGGACGCACTCTCCTGCCGCTTTATGACCTCTCATGCCCCTTCCACTGTTCTGCTGTCTACAGTTCCTTCATCCTCAATTCATTTAGGATTTACCCAGGATTTGGGTGCTGCTCTCCACCATTTCCAAAGAATTGCTCCTCCTCAGACTCCTTCAGATAAATTGTTTGTACCAGTCCATCTCAGGAAGGCTGTACTATCTGAGGCTCATGACAACAAGATTGTCGGACATCCTGGAGTTTTCAAAACCACTGAAGTCCTCCTGCGCACAGTTTTGTGGCCCTATTTGGCCACTGATTTTAAAGAGTTTGCACTCTCATGTAGAGATTGTGCTAGAAACAAGAGTATCAGAAGCTCTCCGTCGGGACAAATAATGTCGTTGTCCACTCCAAGTAAACCTTGGTCACATCTGTCGATGGACCTCATTGTAGATTTACCCTGGTCACCCGGTCACAAAACAATCTGGGTGGTGGTAGATGAATTTAACAAGATGGCCCACTTTATCGCTTTGGCAGGTCTACCCAATGCCCGAACTCTGGCATCACTATTCATTCGCTATATCTTCCATCTCCACGGTCTGCCTGAAGATATTGATTCTGATCGTGGGTCTCAGTTCATGGCTCAGTTTTGGAGATCTTTCTGCAACCACCTTGACATCAACATCAGTCTGTCTTTTGCTTACCATCCACAGTCAAACAGAAAAAGACAATCAGTCATTGGAACAATTCATCTTATTATATTTTTCCAAATGTCATAACAATTGATCTTCTTTACTTCCGTGGGACGAATTTGCCTATAATAACTCTTGCCATTTTTCCACCCGCACATCTCCATTCTTTTGCAACTATGGCCTCCATCCCAGGTCTAATTCTCTTGCTTCAATCAACTCTTCTGGTTCTCCTGGGGTACGCCAAACAGCCTCCCATCTCACAATTATTTGGAAGAAGTTCCATTCCGCCCTGCTTCAGGCCACCTCTCGGTCAATTTTTTTTGCAGATCGTCATTTCAGGAACTGTTCTCTTAAGGTGTGAGACAAAGTCTGGTTGTCCACCCGGAATATTAGGCTCAAACAACCCTGCAAGAAATTGGGACCTAGGTTCATTAGACCGTTTTCTATTGTTAAAAAAAGTTAACCCTGTTGCCTTCAGGCTGAAGATTCCACCTTCTTTGAGAATCCCTAATATGTTTTACTGTTCCCTCCTGAAACTTGTTGTCTTGTCCTCCAAGTTTGAGACTCCTGAACAACCCAAACCCCGACCAGTCAACTTGCATGGTTCTCATGAATTTATTGTGGAAAAATTCTCGACTCCAAGCGGATTCAGGGACAAACCCATTTTCTGGTGCATCCGAAGGGATCCAGTCCAGAAGAACGCTCTTGGGTTCCTGAGAGGCGCCTGCACGCTGACAGACTGCTCAAGAGATTATTTAAACAATTCCCTGGAAAACTTGGTTTTTGAGGTTCCTTGATCCCTCCTCAAGGGGGGGGTGGGAAGTACTGTAACAGGTCGTGGTGGTCCCTCAGGTCACCGCAACTATCCATGCCCGCAGAAAGTGTCCAGGCTGTCTCCATGCCGGGACGTCACTTCCTGTATCACCCCGGCCGTTGCCTAGACAACAGTCTGGACGCTGTGAGTGATAGTGCCGGGTCTCGGCATTAGGGGCAACCAGGCACGTGCGCAAGTAATTGAATTAATTAATCAATCAGCTTCTGGGGCTGATTATCATGCTGTCCTCTCTGTTTTGACATTGGTCAGTGTCTGTTTATAAGGCAGTGAGGGCTTAGCCTCCCTGCATGTTATAGTTCCTGTTTTCTGTGTCTTAGCCTGCTGCTGTGCTTGGCTTTGTTCTTGTGGATTTGATTCTTGCCTGTTGCCCTGACCCTTGCTTTGTTCCTGCTTTATCCCAGTCTGCTGCCATTCCTGACCTTGACCATGATATCTGCTCTGGACCCAGACCTTGGCCTGTCTTTTTACCACGCTAGACTCTACACCACATTACTCTACGCTACGGTACGTTCATACACCTGTACCACCGCGAGAATAAGTCCTGGGGGCATCCGAGTACCTTTGAGCATAACAAGCTCTACGGGGAAGGCGGCTGCTAGAGGTGAGGAACTCTCTACCTGATTCTACAGGTTGAATATAAGACCGTTAGTCGTAACACTTCCATCGTACATTCATAGTTGACTTCTTTGTCCTCTTTTTCACTGTTCGCTGAACACCTAAATTGTCCACCAGTAGCGGTGTTGCATAATGCCCCTCAAGGGGAGCCGCGTTGTTCCAATAACGTACCGTCTAGGGATATCACTGGATGACGTCATCCACACGCAGTTCGATGGACCGTGATGCAACCGGAACCAAAGTGTCGCCAGTCCTGGCTCTTAAACTCCCACTGTTTTGTCCTTTGTAGTCCCTATAAAGAGAGTCTAAGACCACACGTAACTTGCAATCCGGTTGCTGGGGCTACCCAAGATTGTCCTCAGGGGCCTTATGGGAGGCAGGATAGCGGGCAAGGCCCTGTGGGGCTGTCTCCTACTAGGACTGGAAGAGGGGTCTGGATGACCGTATCTTTGGCAGGTGGGGGATTTGCTACATCCTCAATGTGTGGGAACATGAACCAGAAGTCCTCCATCACCACCAGTGGGTCAACTTGTTCTTCCGCAATTGGTACCACCAAGTGTGATTCTGAAAATAAACAGGGTCGCAGCATATTCCTGTGCTGTACTGTCACCCGTCCATCTCCATGTTCGGGCACTATATCATGCACCGGCCATCTGGATACATGTGCCTTCAGACTACGTACGGTGTTACCTGTCAGCGATCACTCAACTTGTAGCTCAGCCTCTTCATGCATACCTGCACCCTCTGTCCCAAGCGTCATGCTCCTGACGTTGCTAGCGACAGACCTTGGTGCAACCGTTTGCTAACCACATTGTGAGCTACCCCCAACTGGTGGTTACTGCTGCTAGACACAGCTGGTTGGTTCCATTTTCTTCATTATCAGGGGATGTGAGTGAGAGATAGGTCTTGCATCTCCCTTCCCTGGCAGTTGAACACTAAAATTTACGGTGTGTACCCAGTGGTGTATTGAACGCAGTTGTTATAAAACTATGCCACTTCTTGCACACATTTAACCCTTATTACTCAGTGTCTCGACTTATCCCAAGCACATCTTCCTTCTCCAGGTCCAAAGACTCTGGCCTAAGCCACTGATCTGTCCCGTAAGGATCTCACCTGGTTCTGGTGGTGGGGTAGACAGCAGTACACAGTTCCTGGATGTCCCATTGGAACTCATTAGTGCGGTCACTCAGCTAGAGTGGAGGTTGACACTGTCATGTAGCAAAGTATGAGGCAACAGGGGAGAAATTGGGCCACGCATATGTGCAAAATAGTGGTAGCAGAGTTGTTGTCTGACATTCGTTGGGTGACTTCCCCAACCCCAAATCCCCAATTGCAAGTAACCCATTGGCAGACGGGGCTTCTCGATGCCTATCTCCTGGTTAACCCTGTGGCTGGCTGTCTGACTGGTTTGCTGGCTGTCGAGATTATGAGCCAAATATATGAAATGTGATATCAGGGATAAAGTTGCCTGTACTACTATGTGACATGTAGTGGAATGCAAAGCAACCTCATCTATGACATAACTTTAAAGCTACAATGAACCGCTATAGGAGACAAAAGCTTTCACTGTAAACAATGTCCTGTCATTGAAGTAACTCTTAACACATAACAAGACACCAGGGATCCAGATCAGAGAGGGGGGCTGCCAATCACACACAAAGGGACCATGTGATCCGAGAGCGCATGCATGTTTCCTATAATCCACATAAGAAAAATCTAATCCTTCCTAAATATACTTCCTATAATTGATATTAATACTTAACAAACATGTGTCCATTAATTATGAATATAATTTCTCCCCCTAATCTTCGCTCCTAATAAAGAGAGAACAATGTTATACAGCTAATATGTCAGTTATACAGCTAATATGTCACAATACAAAAACAGGACTAACATCTGTATTGAGGCACATTGTAACAGTCTCTCTTAGAATGCAGGGAAGTGTACAGACTGAAACAAAGAACAGATTTAATATACAGTGTCAAATCACATATTATATTTACTATGTATCATAACCGCTGCATGAACAGTGGCAATCACATCTCCATTTTCACAGTGCTACATTGTCCCATGCTATGAATTAAAACTATTGTATGTATGATTAAAACAAATACCCAGTTCTGTGGTGAATGCTTTCTGCTGTCCTTTGAAATGTAAGAGGGAATGAGCCAGGCTGACTTAAACTTTACTTTCATTCATGCCATCTCCCTGCTCTTACCAGACCTCACATATATTATAAAGTCTGCACCAAGATATCAATTATAGGGACACATATTTAGAGTTTTCTGGAAAGATAATATATTGTTCAAATCGTGAGTTGCACCGTTTAATGTTTTACACAGACTGCAATACCACTGGTCACATTTACTCAGCAAAGGTATCTGTGCAAGATGTAATTATTATATAATCTGGTATGCTTTACAATCGTGCATTGTTACCAGCAGGACACGATAGTCTCTTATTAACAAACTTTTCTAAGGCAACACTGACACGCAGCGATCACCTTTGCATATGTTTCAAATAGCTAATCGTGTATCCTCGAGGATACAAAAGTTAAACAGATCACCGATATATAGTGGGGAGAATTCCACACATTCTACCGAGTACTAGGGCAATATTACAGCTCTCTAATGGAAGAGATGGGCGGCCCTGAAAAGGACCTTTGTGTGTGTAATGAAATTAGACGAGAGGAGTCAGTGCTCAGCCTCCGAATCCATACAGAGTGCGGCCCTGTCTCTTCAGAGCATAGACCACATCCATAGCGGTGACAGTCTTCCGCTTGGCGTGCTCAGTGTAGGTGACGGCGTCCCGGATGACGTTCTCCAGGAAAACCTTCAGCACCCCACGGGTCTCTTCATAAATGAGGCCAGAAATACGCTTCACACCTCCTCTACGAGCCAGGCGGCGGATCGCGGGCTTTGTGATACCCTGGATATTATCCCGCAAGACTTTCCTGTGCCTCTTGGCGCCTCCTTTTCCGAGTCCTTTACCGCCTTTCCCTCTGCCAGACATGTTCAAAGGTAATCTTCTTTCCGTCTACAACAAACGAACTAAGTTACACGCTAGACAAGCTGTCCTTTTATACAGGAGAGGCGGACCTGATTGGGAACTTGAGGGAAATAGGGGAGGAGCACCAAGCAACAGGTTCCTGAGTCATACCAACACTGCCAGTTTTCAGGCCGTTGTAGTACAATTATATTTTGGTCCTGTAATGTCAATCAGGGCGACCTTTTGTTGTTAGAACGCAGAACGTAGATGTGTTCGGTTAACTCAGTATATGTTTCTGTTTTCTGAGCTCTCAGGCTGGGAATAAAGCTCTGCTTGCACTTTCACTCACTTTCTGTACCAGTGTGTGACCATTTATTCAGCGGCGGTGGCTGCATTCTGCATGCTCCGTGTTCAAACTGCCGTGTGACCATCCTTTCAGTGTTGTCTGGTAGGAGACTGTCGCAAATGTTAAATCGGGAATAGTGATTACTGGACATATACAGAGCTGACGATTGTGATGCATGACTGTATGCCTGTCAGTATGGAACATCTGTGTAACGTGACAGTCTCACACGAGTCTGAAGGTTTAAAAAGGTAGAAATAAGACGTGAGAAGTGAAACATGACATAAAAGGAGAAGTAGGAAGGTTTACTCTGCTCAGTCACTGGGGGATCCGGGAGCTTTCTTTGGGCGCATCCACGTATTTGATCATAAGTTAAGATACAGAGAGGAGATTTAGGGAGATGGGGGTGTTGGGTGTATTTTCAGTGTATTTGCCCGGGGTTCCTCAATATAAAAAGTCTACACACGACGAAAGGGCGTCACAATGTGCTGATGAAATAAAGGACAACGAGCCGGTATTATTACACTTCATATTAAACTCATTTCTTTCAGCCATAGAAACACAAAGCGGGAGCCGACATTCTAGAACGGCGTCCATGAGGATAATGGGCGTGGTAACAATACCCCCGGAATCTGCGCACATGATTGGCTCTTCACCACAGCCAATGGCTTCGCATTCCTGGGCTCTATATAACAACTCAGTTGATGATTATCTGCATGTAAAAGTTTTGTTTCTATTTGGTGCACGGAAAATGTCAGAGACAGCTCCCGCCGCAGCGCCCGCTGCTCCAGCAGAGGCCCCCGTCAAGGGAAAGCGTCAGCCGAAGAAAGCAGCTGCAGGAAGCTCCAAGAAGGGCAACAAAACGTCCGGTCCAAGCGTGTCTGAGCAGATTGTTAAATGCGTGTCCGCATCCAAGGAGCGCAGCGGTGTTTCCCTGGCCGCCCTGAAGAAGACCCTCGCTGCTGGAGGTTACGATGTGGAGAAGAATAACAGCCGCCTGAAAGTGGCGCTCAAGAGCTTGGTGACGAAAGAGACCCTGATCCAGGTGAAAGGCAGCGGCGCCTCCGGTTCCTTCAAGCTGAACAAGAAGCAGCTGGAGAGCAAGGATAAGGCAGCTAAGAAGAAGGTGGCGGTGGTTAAACCCAAGAAAGCGGCAGCCAAGAAAGTGCCCAAGTCCCCGAAGAAGTCTCCCAGCGCAGCCAAGAGCCCGAAAAAGGCCAAGAAACCGGCAGCAGCCAAGAAAGCAGTAAAAAGCCCTAAGAAGCCGAAACCTGCTGTGAAACCCAAGAAGGCGGCCAAGAGCCCGGCTAAAAAGGCAGCTAAGCCCAAAGTGGCTAAGAGTCCGGCTAAAAAGGCAGCTAAGCCCAAAGTAGCCAAGAGCCCGGCTAAAAAGGCAGCTAAGCCGAAGAAGGCTGCTCCTAAGAAGAAGTAACTTGGAGCCGCACTCCTGTCAATCACACAAAGGCTCTTTTCAGAGCCACCCACTCGGTCTCGACAGAGCTATATAGTATATATTCCCCTCCACACACACTTTTCTGTTACTCTATGGGGGTGGATGTGTGCGCTATGAAGCTGAGCTCTAGAGTAGCTGTTTCTTTCCGGCGGTGGTGCGAGAAAAGAGATTATAGCCGTATATACTGACTCCTGCCGTCTTATTATAAAGTGTCTGCAGCTTGTTTAAACGTAACGTCAGTGCACCGTGACAGTGCCATATATGGTTCACTTTTGTTTAATAGACGACACCGCCAATCTGGATGGGGGAGTTTAGTTCAACTGTGTCCGTTATCTAACGAGCATTACAATGTAACCTCGTCTAACTCGAGTTAACACACAGCTAAAGCGGGATGTTATAGTCGTGGATCAGCTCTTTAGGGACGGGGTGGGTGGCTCTGAAAAGAGCCTTTGTGTTGTGGGGACAATTATCCAGCAGGAAATTACTTGCTCTTGGTTGGTTTATGGCTCTCGGTTTTCTTGGGCAGTAGGACGGCCTGGATGTTGGGCAGGACTCCTCCTTGGGCGATAGTCACCCCACCGAGTAGCTTGTTGAGCTCTTCATCGTTGCGCACAGCCAGCTGTAGGTGACGGGGGATGATGCGGGTCTTCTTGTTATCACGGGCGGCATTCCCAGCCAGCTCCAGAATCTCAGCAGTCAGGTACTCCAGCACCGCTGCCAGATACACCGGGGCGCCAGCTCCCACACGCTCCGCATAGTTCCCCTTCCTCAGCAGACGGTGAACGCGACCGACCGGGAATTGGAGACCGGCTCGAGATGAGCGAGTCTTGGCCTTAGCACGGGTCTTACCGCCCTGTTTGCCTCTTCCAGACATTTCAACTTATGTGTAAGTCAATCTACAACAATAAGGCTATCTGTCCCGCCTCCGTATATTTATACGCTGTAGGGACAGACACCCTTCTCTCATTGGTCCGCTATCAAATTAGCTAGTGCCGCTCAAGTTCAAACAAACACCAATCCGCAGCAGCGGGTGGGATTTGACATCGCACAACATCCAATAGTGCACAGAGCAGACTGTGGGTCTCATTTACATGGGCTGCCTATAAATAGAGCGGCTGTGGGAGGTATCAGGAACAGTTTCTGCACATTGTGATTGGGATCGTTTTGTCGCTATAATGCCTGAACCAGCCAAGTCTGCCCCAGCAGCCAAAAAGGGCTCAAAGAAAGCCGTCACCAAGACCCAGAAGAAAGATGGCAAGAAGCGGAGAAAGAGCAGGAAGGAGAGTTATGCTATTTATGTCTACAAGGTGCTTAAGCAGGTCCACCCCGACACCGGCATCTCCTCTAAGGCCATGGGCATCATGAACTCCTTCGTCAACGACATCTTTGAGCGCATTGCTGGAGAAGCTTCCCGCCTGGCTCACTACAACAAGCGCTCCACCATCACCTCCAGGGAGATCCAGACCGCCGTACGTCTGCTGCTGCCCGGAGAGCTGGCCAAGCACGCCGTGTCCGAGGGCACCAAGGCCGTCACCAAATACACCAGCGCCAAATAATTCACCCGTGATATCCTGAGACCACAAAGGCTCTTTTCAGAGCCACCCACCTTCTCTCTGATCGGGCTGTATTCACATTCCCTGTAAGTCATGGATAACAGGTTTTCCTATACTGTACCACCACCATCCCCTGTACGAATGTTTATTACAATACATACAATTCTACCAGCCAACGTTCTAAATAAGCCGACTTCAATTTAATATTTTGTCTGTCTTGCAGCATCTATTTAACGGCTTGTAGTATGAATCAGCTCTCGCCCATTGGGTAACCCAGACGTACTTTAGTTACTCTAGGAATCAGTATAGACCCAGGCAATGTTTCGTCCTGCACCGAAGGGAGAACTGTTGTTAAAATGAATTTTAGGGACGTTACAGTAACACTTAAAAAAACGGGATAACTTTTAAAACAGGTTTTAGATCTCAACATGTATAAAGCACCCGCCCCTCCCAGGTCATATAATGTCGGAAAGCTGGGTAGATGGGAGGATACAGCTCGTTCGAATGCGCATTTGGTGGCTCTGAAAAGAGCCTTTGTGCTGTGTACGTAGGAGGGACGAGTATCTATGCTCTCTCCCCTCGGATCCTGCGGGCCAGCTGGATGTCTTTTGGCATGATGGTCACTCTCTTGGCGTGGATGGCGCACAGGTTGGTGTCCTCGAAGAGCCCCACCAGATAAGCCTCGCTGGCCTCTTGCAGAGCCATGACTGCTGAGCTCTGGAAGCGCAGGTCGGTCTTGAAGTCCTGGGCGATCTCACGTACTAAGCGCTGGAAGGGCAACTTGCGGATCAGCAGCTCGGTGGACTTCTGGTAGCGGCGGATCTCTCGCAGAGCAACAGTGCCGGGACGGTAGCGGTGAGGCTTCTTCACGCCGCCAGTAGCTGGGGCGCTTTTCCTGGCAGCTTTGGTCGCCAGCTGCTTGCGGGGAGCTTTCCCGCCGGTGGACTTGCGAGCGGTTTGCTTAGTTCTAGCCATTATTCAAAATTATAATGAATATTAAAGACGGCAGCTTAACAATCCTATTTAGACATAGCGCTGCACGATGATTGGATGAGTTAAGCATGCCCCCCTCCTTTGATTGGCTTAAATAAACTGTGGACTATTTCAAATTAACCCGCCAGTAGTAACGTACTTCCCAGATCAACGGTATACTAAGTCTTATTAGCAACTCGGGAATGAAAGGATTTGAGCGGGAAAGCATTACTTTGTTTCCACGCAGCGTTCAAACAGATGTTCTATTTACTGTGTGGGAAAAAACAGCCACCATTAACCCCATGCTCACCACCAGTTATTGGGATCCGCCGATCATTTGTTGCCACCGAACAGCCTGAAATTGCAGTCAACACTTTCTTCACATTTTAGTTTTTTCTTATTTTTATTGGTATTCTCTTAAAACTAAGCCGATATCAATCCATCACACAAGTACCCAGCAACATCAATAAAGGTCCAGTACCCGTTGGAGTCCCCCTGTTCTCTGAAATATGCCAGTCACACTTCTCCAAAATGCTCCACGTGTATAGTATAACCATGTATGTCACCGTGCCATTAGAATATGGTCTCTCAGGGTTATATCATAGGACAAAAGGTTTCCCTTTCTGAGGCAGGTGATAGCTTGGCAAATAAGGTTGCTTTTGGGCCAGTCAGTAAGCTGGCAACAAACATGGGCTATGCGTTACCCTGGTATCCTCACAGATGCCAAGCAATATAGAGCAGACGGATTACCTTTTATCCAGAGACACATAAAATAACACAACTTAAGTTTTCACATGTAACATAATTTGTGGGCAGTGTTAGAGCACAGT
The DNA here is from genome assembly GCF_038048845.1 of Mixophyes fleayi. Lineage (NCBI taxonomy): Eukaryota > Metazoa > Chordata > Amphibia > Anura > Limnodynastidae > Mixophyes > Mixophyes fleayi. The sequence continues at coordinate 267,194 of NW_027445890.1, read as the reverse complement.
TACAATCTGTTTGTTCCTTTTTAAGCTAAACTGTGGTCATCATAAACACGCACAACTCTTTGTTCCCTCATGCTCCCCTCCCCTTCTCATATACCCCTCCTCCACTCCATGCAGTCCTTCCATTCCCTCTCCTTTATCTACCCTCTGTCTCTCACCATGGGGTATATTTAAGAAAGCATGATAGTGCTCTTACCGGCAAATTAAGCTTCCTGGGTGTCCTCCGCAAATTTATGAAAGGTGCATTGCAGCAGATATCGTGGATATCTGCTGCTTTGCACTCATCTTCGTTTTTAGGAGTAGTTGACATTCAACAGTATGGTGACTGCTCCCAGCTCAAATCTAACAAGTTCCGAAAAAATCCAATGCTGTCATCTCTGCTCCGAAGAGCAGAGCTGGACAGCGCATGTGTGGAGGGATCACAGGATCCCTCCCTGTCACTTACAGCTCTATCTCTGCAACGATAGTTGCAGAGACAGAGCAGGGATCTCTGTGCGCATGTGCAGTTCTTCGAAATGCACATGCGCAATTGAAGGATGAAGAGAACGAGGAGTAGATCCGGAGACAGCGCTTCCGAAGAGGGGGGGTAAGTATGATTTTTTTGTAATCACAGAAACAGCAGTTTTTCGAAACAGCTGTTCCTATGATCTGTTGTTCATAAATTTGAGAAATAGTTCAATCCTTATCCATGCGATAAGGATTGATAACTATTTCTCACTTTTGCCGATGATTGATAAATGCGCCCCATGTCTCCTTGCTCAAGTCCTATACCCATCCTCACCCCCAGCTCCCCCCGTCCTACCCTAATCACAACCCACCTCCCCGCTCAAGTAACCCTGCCAATCTCATCCATATCTCCCCACTTCCCTCCCTCGCTTTCTCCTGTGCCCTCTGGAACTGCAGTGTCATGTGCAATAAACTGCCCTCTGTCCGCAACCTCTTCATCTCCATCTCTCTTAGGGGTCTATTATTACCCTTCGCTTTTTCAGTATAAACTTTTCAATCCCCATCCCATAGATGCGGATTCAAAAGTTTCTCAAATTTATTAACTCTCCGTTGGTGCCCCCTTTGGTTCCTTCCACTTACCTTGTCTTCCGATCAGCACCTGTAAGACAAGAGAGACAGCACAATGACAGCCCTTCCCAACACCTCTGTTACTTACCCGATCCAGAGGGACCGCTATGGAACTCACCACACCGGACGTTACCTTAGACCGACCACTCTCACGTCCTGAGACGCTGTGCCCCACAGGCCTGCGCCCGCGGCCGTTAAGCCCGTCTTGTCCTGAACTTGGGTGCCCTTCCGGACGGATGGATGGGGTTCTATAAACCGCTCCAGAACTCTTCTTAGTACCTACTTAGGAACCGAGTGTTCCGTACTCTACGTCAGGTCCTAGCGTCCTGCTAAAAGAGTAATTGGTACTCACTTGTTCCGCGCAGGAAACTCAGCTTGACCCGCCTTCTTCGGGTCTTCCAGGCTCTCCAACCGCCGGCGCCTCTTCTCCTGTTTGGCGCTGTCAAAGGCTGCTTTGCGGGGGCGCTCTTAGCCCTTACAAGGGCTCCCCACCGACGATCTCTGCTCCGGCGTCTTGCTTGAAGTCTTCGGGCATCAGGGTAGCTCACAGCCCTTACAAGGGCTCCCTAACGCTTCCGCCGCTGCTGGACGTCTGGACGCGACGTCCTCCTACTTCCCCTCCGCCGCCGCACAGCCCTCGCGTTGGCGCCCGGCGACAGAAAAAGCCGCGGGCACACTGACGATATCAGCCGTTGCCGCGAGCCCTGATTGGCTAGCGGTGGCACCAGTAGTTTGAATGGCCGGAGGCGAGCCAGGATTGGTTCGCCGACCCGGCCGCTGATTGGCCAGCAGCGGGAAGTAAGCCGGGATTGGCTCATTTGCCCGCTGCCACCGGGACCTTTCCAGGGAGGAATGAATACTCACCGCTGGACTGGTGAGTAGCTTTGTCCTGCGCCTCCCTCTCGGCCGCCTTGTCGCCGGGGCACTTCTCCACACTGCTCACCCCTCTTTCAATCCCTTTGCGCATGCTTCGACCGGTGACCTCGGGCATGCGCACAGAAATCCCTGAATGAAGAACATGCGGAAAGTGACATGGAGGGATCATGTGATCCCTTCACACATGCGCTGTGCAGCTCTGCTCTTCTGAGCAGAGCTGTTTTCAGTGAAAGTTTTCAATCATGTTAATGTTCGCCAGCTTCAGATGGCGTATATTAACATGGTTGAAAGCTAAGTTTCGGTCACTGTTGCATAGAGTTACTGAGCACTTCTCATGCACTGTTATGGGGAGTGCTCAGTAAAACGATGAGAGATGCAAAGCAGCAGATATCTGAGATATCTGCAGCGATGCTAGAATAATACATAGTAATTTAGCAGATAATCCTCGAAAACTGTTGTTTTCGAGGATTTACCGCTAAATTAAAAGACGGATAGCTTTGATAAATAGGCCCCTCTACCTTCTAGCCATCACTGAAACTTGGCTCTCTTTTTCCGACACAGCTTCCCCCACTGCTCTCTCCCATGGGGGCATATACTTTAACCCATTCCACCAGACCGGATGACCCTCCAGGAGATGGAGTATTGACATTACCATAACTAGCCATTTTAGTGCCCTGGACGAGACAGGGAACCGGCGCCCCCCATCTAAGTGGGAGTGCCAGTCGTCGAGTGGGCGTGATCAACCTTATGTGGGGGGCGTGGCTAGCGCTTTACAAGTTCTAGACCGCACTGAAGCCCCCTCCCTCCCCATTCTTCTCGGTCTGGCTTTGTAAGGATCTTTATGTAATAAGCCTCCATAGAATCAAAGTACTTTAAATGCAGATATCACATGCTAGCTGTATAAAAATTAATTGGTTATTGAAATAAAACTCACTGAAACAAATTAAAACATAAATGTAACGGTACCATCTGTATCACACTGCCCAATCATCACACTGTGCCCTCCATCACAGTTTCTCCTTTATCACACCGTGCCATGGAGCCATCTCTATCATTGTGCCCCCTTATCACCACCACACGAAATGAATTATATATATATATATATATATATATATATATATATATATATATATATATATATATATATATATATATACACATACATACACATATATACACACACATACAATATAAAGAGCCTCCTAGTGTCCGCCATACCTTACAGAGAGCATTCCTGTGACCTCCATACAATACAGAGAGCATTAGTTTGATCACCATACAATACAGAGAGCATTCCTATGACCCCATACTATACAGAGAGCATTCCTATAACCACCATACTATACAGAGAGCATTCCTATGACCGCCATACTATACAGAGAGCATTTCTATGACCACCATACTATACAGAGAGCATTCCTATGACCACCATACAATACAGAGAGCATTCTTATGACTGCAATACAGATAAATACCTCACCTGAAATTAAATCAACTAATTGGCTGGAATAATCATATGACTGGATGGTCGCCACTAACATTACTAAGTGACGCTAGTAAATCAGACAATTCGCTTATACAGTCACATGACCGGACGGTTGCCATCAACATCGTTAGGCGACGTCAGCAAATCAGATTATTGGCTGATGCAGTCCCATGACCGGACGGTTGCTATCAATGTCGCTGAGTGACGTCACCAATTATGGGAGGATTTTCCCATTTATAAAGCCAATTAACACACATCCCGGCTTGCCTCGAAAAAGCCTCTTAGCGAAACGCGCGTCGACGGACGCTGCGTATGCTACTCATGATAGATTTAGATTGTGAAAGCATTTAAGATTATCTAGAGAGACAACCAACTACTAAGTAGCTATGAAGTGATGCTCATTAGATATAGCGCTTTTTCATTGAAGTAATGTGTGAATGAGAATTCCAAAAAAGTAGCTCTGTATGAATGATATCTATACTAAGGAACAAGTAAATATATACTAGATAGAAAATCAGTCCCTAAAACGTGGGGAAGTGACCAATGATCCCTAAAAGGTGGAGTGAATGAAGTTTTGAGTATTATATACATGTACCAATGACAATAATTGAGCTATACAAATACTCTAGAAATAGACATTTGGGGGAAAAAACTTTTACTCAATAGTAATGGTTTGATGTGGATTGGATTAACAATTCCCACTGAAACTTTATAAATAAGCAACTTCTTTTGCTGCAGTAATTGAGCAACATTAGCTCTGAATAAATATCACTTGTTCTGAAATACAAAAATACTTCTTACCAAACAGACTTTAAAAAAAGTGGACCTGTAAAGTATAACTAGAAATGGATAACTGAGTTCTATATTTCACTATATTTCAAGGGTCCCGTATAATACGTTCATACCATATATAGTGACTATTGGTACAATATAATATATCACTTATAGGACGTCATGCCGCCAATGACCAAAGGTGGCAGACATCCCAGTTAATCCAATTTGTTCTCTTTAGTACATTTAGAAGTATCAGCTATACTTCAGAGTAGCAGCGCAGCAAGGTATTTTTTCCTGTTTCTACCTTCTTAACAGTACATATTAACCTGGTAAATACAATTCACATTCTATTTTAATATTTCGCTACAGGCCTACTGGAAAACACTCTCCATATAATAAATAAATAATATACTTTTGAATGCAAATTAATAAAGTTATATATTTAAAAAAATTCTGGCCATTAGAGTGCCTCTATTCTAAGACACACTTTTATTTTTCTCCTTTTTTGTCAATTGTTACCTCGCCAGCTGACTGATACTGAGGGCCGCGACTTGCATGTCCCTTGCAGCGAAGTCCATACCTTCTTGCGGTGGTTCCTGGTGAAAACCATGGGCGTGTTAGACTCTGCGCCTAAGTACTCAGTAGCGCCAACTGCTGGCAGGTATCATCAATTCCACCTAGTGATTCTGACAAACGTAGTCTCTCCCTGACCCCTAGTTGGTTTGTGGTTAGGTCCCTGGTGGATCCGCTGGTAACAGTGTAAGAGTGCCCCACCATAGCCTCACAGTTGGAGTTGGTGGGAGGCTGGGTAGTGTCATTACAGGTGACGTTAGGACGCAAGGAGTCAGGAGCTAAGGAGATGAGTGATCAGGTGAGTAAAACACTAAGTCCCCTTTTTCAGAACGGGCTCCCACCTTTTGGTGGGTGGAGTACTTGGGCGGGATTGTTCCTAGGCCCTCGTACTCTCGGCGCCGAAGTATTAGACTAGAGCAAAATAAGGTGTCGGCAGCCGGGGTAGAGTCAGTGTCTCTGACTCGCAGCCGTCACCTCGGACATTGCCCTTTCGTCGAAGGGTAGTAGAGCCTCCAGTTTGTTTCCCCGTGCAAGGGTCGTACCGATGGCGTGCAGGAGGAGGAGGAGCAAGGCGAGCCTCAGATCATGGGAGGTGGTTTTCCATAGTATTCCCTCGGGATCAGGTGAGTAACTGGGGGTGGGATAGGGGATTGTGCTGCACGCTTTGTACCATTTTTAGCACCCCTTACATTCTTCTCCTGCCCTCCCCTCTCACCCAAATCTAGCTTTCCTAGGTGCAATCTAGATGCTCTTGACCCCACTACTTTCTCCTCCTCTCTCGATCCTCATGCCACCGCGATTCTCCGAGCCTGCAGGAAGTGTCCCGGCCGTCTCCTCGGCGACCGGGTTGTCACTTACTGGTTCGCCCCGGCCGTTTCCTAGACAAGAGTGGGGACGTTGTGAGTGATAGCGCCGCGTCCCAACATTAGGGGCAGCCGGGCGCGTGCGCTAGTACTTGAATTAATTAATTAAACAGCTCCTGGGGCCGATTATCATGCTGTCCTCTGTGTTTTGCCATTGATCAGTCTCTGTATATAAGGCATGGATGGCTTAGCCTCCCTGTCGGTTATAGTTCCAATTTTCTGTGTATTAGCCTGGTGCTGTGCTTGAACAAATATTTCTATTAGGCTTCCTGTGTATGACCTTTGGCTTTGTTCTTGTGGACTTGATTCTTGCCTGTTGCCCTGACCCTTGCTTCATTCCTGGATTATCCTTGTCTGCTGCCAGTCCTGACATCTTGCCTGGCCTTGACCACAATACCTGCTCCTGGACCCAGACCGTGGCCTATCTTTTGACCATGCTAGATTCTACACCCCGTTACTCTACGCTACAGTACGTTCATACACCTGTACAACCGCGAGTATAAGTCCTTGCCTGTACAACCGCGAGTATAAGTCCTGGGGGCAACCAAGTACCTGTGAGCATAACGAGCTCTACTGGAAAGGCGGCTGCTAGAGGTGAAGAACTCTCTACCTGGTTCTACAGGTTGATGACAAGTCGTAGCATTATAACCGGTCAGTGAAGTTCTGGAAGAGTTCGCTTCCATGGATGAAAGCGGGACGAACCCCACTCCAGCCCAAGTTGTTGCAGGCCAGATCCAGACCATATCACAGGTGGTCCAGAACCTAGTTCAGCATTTGTCTGCCCAGGAAGAGGCCACCAGAGCCTCGCAAGCCCAGCAAGGCCTTCCGGGTCCTGCAATGGAGCCCAAATTGAAGCTACAAGACCGCGTCTACGGTGACAAGGCTTCTTTTCACAATTTTAAGGAGAGCTGCAAACTCTACTTTCGCTTGAGACCACGCTTCTCTGGCTCTGAACAGCAAAGAGTTGGCATCATTATCTCCCTGCTCCAGGGTGATCCTCAGTCCTGGGCGTTTAGCCTTGCTTCCACATGCCCTCCACTATAGTCCGTTGATGCATTATTTGATGCCCTGGGGTTGCTTTATGAAGAGCCTGACAGAGCTGCATCGGCTGAATCACATCTCAGGGCACTAAAACGGGGTCACCGCTCTGCTGAGGAATATTGTGCTGAGTTCAGGCGCTGGTCCACAGATAACGAGTGGAATGATCTGGCACTCCGGAGCCAGTTCCGTTTGGGTCTCTCGGAACACATAAAAGACTCCCTGTTGTAATATCCTATTCCTGCTACACTGGAGAGTCTAATGCAATTGGTCATTAAAATTGACCGTAGATTTAAAGAGAGAAAAGCTGAGAGGGATACTACCGTCACCTCATGCTCTTTTTAGACTCCTCCTGCTGCACCTTTTGAAGCTGCTGAGCCCATGCAGCTAAGTGCTTATCGCCTTTCTTCGGAAGAGAAAACCCAGAGACGAACCTTAGCCCGTTGTCTATATTGTGGCAACTGGTGTCATCTCCTCCAAAACTGTGCCAACAAGTCAGACCAGCCGGGAAAAGAACAGGCCTAGAGATGGTGGAAGAGGTTTGTCTAGGTCTGCAGATTATATCTTCCAATAAAGCACTCTTGGTTCCTGCAGTAATTTCCTTTGGTGCACAATCCACATCTGTCTCTGCTTTCCTAGACAGCGGTGCTGCAGGGAATTTTCTGGATCTGGATTTCGCTTGTACTTTGGGATTTCCTGCCATTAAGCTCGAGTCGCCCATCACTGTATGTGGTCTGGATGGTGGTCCTTTACCAGGTGGTAAAATTTGTTCCCAACCACAACTGTTGCCGCTCACAGTGGGGGCGCTACATTCTGAAGTCTTGTCCATTGTTATGAATCCCAGTGCATTCACAAAGTGCAACGGAAGTGTAAGGCTAAGTGTCTTTATTCAGGTAAATATATTAACAAAGATAACTCAAATCCACGGATAACAGGTTCCAAAAGAGACTGTATAGTAAAATGTCAGGAACAAGTATAATAAGTTTACCCCAGTCCAGAAGGCACAAGGCTGTCCAGGAAAGCAGACAGAGTCCAGGGATCAAATAGAGACCAGACAAACAAATCCAAATAGCCAGGCAGAGATCAAGCAAATAGGCGAGGTCCAGAAGTCTTTTCAAAAGGTCAGGGCAACAGGCAAAACAGTGTGGTCCAAGGTACAGGCAAATGATTCAGGGTCTCAGGCAAGCAGGCAAGGTCCAAGGTACAGGCAGGGGTCATACACAGAAGTTCAGTCCAGCAGGTATATACCAAATAGCACAAGAGCAGGTTAGCAGCAGCCAGGAACAAATGGATGAACTGCTCAGAGCACAGCTAGAGGCAGGTACTTAAAACAGTGTACAAGGTGCAGTTCTAATTAGCATCAGACAAGGAGATTAACTCCTTCAGGCATGTTGCAGAGTTCAGGTGCAGGACAGCAGCAGCACCTCTGATGGATTATAGGTACTGCTGCCAGATACAAAACAAAGGCAGTCATAACATAGCCGCCCCTTTAAGGAGCGGATTCCAGACGCTCCATACATGCTCCCTTCAGGTTTTTCTCCTCTTCTTTTTCTTTTTATAAGATCTCCCTGGAGACACAATTGGGCTCTTCTCTAATGGAGTACAGAGAAGACCCCATTCTTCAGAAGCAGAAGAATTGTAAAGTTTGTCCACTAACTCTCTAGTATCCTCCACAAATTCAATTTCAGAGTCTGAGTCCCAGCCTAGAGTCGGGATAGGACCTTTTATTTTATCACCCGATGATGATATGCCCAAAAAGCCAGTCACCAAGGTTGGTGTTTGTTGTGACTGAAGTGGCAAAGCAAAGGTTTTTCCATTCTTGTTAACCTTCTCCCTAGGTGACCTAGACTGTCTGATGGAAGACACATTCATAGAGGTCTTATGGACAGGTGCAGGAACTGACGCACAGGTTGGAACGGGCACAGAAAAATCGTGATCAAATGACTTGACTGTGGATGGAGTGTACTTCTGACAAACAGTATTAACAGTCCATGGTATTATGAATAATGGGGTCATCGGAATTTAGTAATGAGAAGTCCCAGGTTTGTGGCTCCCCTCTAAAACACATAATAATTGAACCCACTTGGTTAAATTGATCAACAAAATAAACCGGACAATCTTGAAACTGTTTCATGGAAAGTTTGAGTACCATAACAAACTGTTTGATGTCTCCATCAAAGAAGACTGGAGGAGGATCTGATGACTCGGAAAAGGCTTTTGGGCATTCAGGCTCAATAGCAGTCTCTGGAGAGTACCCAGCTTGTGCAGCAGTCTCTGGAGAGTCCTCAACTGGAACGGCAGAGCAGGAGTCCCGACTGGGATGGCAAGTTGGGCACACTTGATGGGAAGCCCGTACTGGGCACAGAACTCTGACTGGATTGCACTGTGAGATGCCTCAGAGCAGACAGCACTATGAGATGCCTCAGAGCAGACAGCACTGTGAGATGCCTCAGAGCAAACAGCACTGTGAGATGCCTCAATGCAGACAGTAGCAAGTGGTAACTCGGGCTAAACCGCATGGACAGTCAACTCGGGCTGAAACGCATGGGCAGGCAACTCGGGCTGGACCGCATGGACAAGCAACTCGGGCTGGACCGCATGGACAGGCAACTCGGGCTGAACCGCATGGAGAGGCAACCCGGGCTGAACCGCATGGACAGGCAACTCGATAGGGGACTGGAGGTACAGGGCCCTCTCTGGAACGGGCTGGAGGGACAGGGCCCTCTCTGGAACAGGCTGGAGGGACAGGGTCCTCTCTGGAATGGGCTGGAGGGACAGAGCCCTCTCTGGAGGAGACTGTAAGGGCAGCGCCCCCTCTGGAGCAGACTGTAAGGGCAGCGCCCCCTCTGGAGCAGATTTTAAGGGCAGCACCCTCTCTGGAGCAGATTGTAAGGGCAGCGCCCCCTCTGGAGCTGAAGACTCGGGAGTAGAGGCAGCGGCTGAAGCCCAGGGAGTAGAGGCAGCGGCTGAAGACCCGGGAGTAGAGGCAGCGGCTAAAGACCTGGGAGTAGAGGCAGCGGCTGAAGACTCGGGAGTAGAGGGAGCAGACTCAGGACCGGACACAGCGGACTCAGAACCGGACACAGCGGACTCGGGACAGACACAGCTGACTCAGGACCGGACACAGCGGACTCAGGACTGAAGGCAGAGGCTGGCACCTCGGAACAGGAGGCAATGGCCGGAGACCCAGTCCTGGCGGTAGCTGGAACTGGCATCACAGGATAGGCAGTAGCTGGAACTGGCACCGCAGGACAGGCGGCAACTGGAACTGGCACCGCAGGAAAGACGGCAACTGGAACTGGCACCGCAGGACAGGTGGCAACTGGAACTGGCACCGCAGGACAGGTGGCAACTGGAACTGGCAGATTAGGCTGAAGTAAAGCAACAGGAGGTGCTGTGCAGAACAATCTAGGGTCTGGAGAGGAGCACACTGAAGGCTGCTCCATAGGATGTTGTTGTCTGCGGAGCGGACAACTTTGTAAGAGATGTTCGCCACTGGCGCAGTAGAGGCATAGTTTAACAATCCTTCTGCGCCATCGTTCCTCCTCAGTGAGAGGGGGACGCAGGTAGCTTGGTCGTTTAGAATCCCTAATGGTAGGGACCGCTGGCAATATCATAGATGCAGCACCAATGTCAGAAAAAGTTCTGGGAGAATTCTCTGCAGTCTGAATGCTTTCATTAGAGGAGTTTGTTGCTTTAAAATCAGAATTAGTGTTGAAATTACTTATCACAGCAGCAGGAAGAGTTTTAAGTAGTTCTTGGAGTAAAATGGATAGTTGTATGATTTGGTAACAGAGCTGAACAATGTCCATTTGCAGCATTTGTAATTGTGGATTTACAGACATGTCTAATAGCCAAACACAGAGTTCAATGCAACAACACTAGGAATTCCAGGACTAAGGCAGAGAGTGTGCAATCAGCAGGCCCAGATTGTATGGCAGTTCATCATGTTATGAATCCCAGTGCAGTCACAAAGTGCAACAGAAGTGTAAGGCAAAGTGTATTTATTCAGGTTAATATATTAACAAAGATAACTGAAATAAACGGATAACAGGTTCCAAAAGAGACTGTATAGTAAAATGGCAGGAACAAGTATGATAAGTTTACCCCAGTCCAGAAGGCACAAGGATGTCCAGGAAAGCAGACAGAGTCCAGGGATCAAATAGAGACCAGACAAACAAATCCAAATAGCCAGGCAGATATCAAGCAAATAGGCGAGGTCCAGAAGTCTGTCCAAAAGGTCAGGGCAACAGGTAAAACAGCGTGGTCCAAGGTACAGGCAAATGATTTGGGGTCTCAGGCAAGCAGGCAAGGTCCAAGGTAAAGGCAGGGGCAGGGCCATCTTTTCCATTGGGCACGGTGGGCAGCTGCCCGGGGGGCCCCACGAGCAAGTGGGCCCCATAGGCACTTCTCTTAATGAGAATAAATAATCCTGCAAAAGAAAAAAAAAACAACAAAAAAAAACTACACCGGTCACTGAGCAAGTACATCTATCTATCTATATATATCTATATCTGTATCTGTATCTGTATCTGTATCTGCATACATCTAAATATCTATATCTATATCTATATCTATGGGCCCCGGTGCACTGCTTTTCCCAGGGGCCCATAATGTTGTTAAGATGGCCCTGTGCAGGGGTCATACACAGAAGTTCAGTCCAGCAGGTATACCAAATAGCACAGGAGCAGGTTAGCAGCAGCCAGGAACAAATGGATGAACTGCTCAGAGCACAGCTAGAGGCAGGTACTTAAAGCAGTGCAACAGGTGCAGTTCTAATTAGCATCAGACAAGGAGATTAACTCCTTCAGGCATGTTGCAGAGTTCAGGAGCAGGACAGCAGCAGCACCTCTGATGGATTATAGGTTCTGCTGCCAGATACAAAACAAAGACAGTCATAACATCCATTTATCTAATTAATTGCTCTTCCGTTCTGGTGATCTTGGGGCATACCTGGCTGCAGCTCCACAGTCCGGTCATCGATTGGAACAAGGGAGACATCATTCATTGGAGTCCTTCTTGTTCTTCATCCTGCTTATCTGTGCCTGTTAGTCTGCTCCAGGTTCCTCTAGATCAGCTTCCGTCACCCTACAATAAGTTTTCTGATGTATTCTCTAAGCAGTCAGCTGACACGCTACCTCCTCATCATGATTACGATTGCACTATTGACATAGATCCTGGCTCTAAAACTCCCAAAAGGGAGACTGTACTCTCTCTCGTTACCAGAAACACATTCCATGGAGGAGTATATTAAGGATAACCTTAAAATGGGCTTTATTAGGCCTTCTAAATCCCCGGTAGGAGCCAGGTTCTTCTTTGTGACTAAAAAAGGACGGTTCTCTTCGACCTTGAATTGACTTTCGTGGGTTAAGTACAATCACATCAGAAACACCTACCCACTTCCACTCATATCAGTCCTTTTTTTTTATAAACTCAGAAGTGCTTCAGTATTCACCAAGATTGATCTACGAGGAGCATACAACCTTATACGTATCAAGGACAGGGATGAAGGGAAGAACGCATTCAACACCCACTCAGGTCACTATGAGTACCTGTCCATGCCTTTTCGTTTATGCAACGCACATGCTGTCTTTCAGGATCTAATAAGCAATGTTCTACGAGAGTTATTAGGGCGCTTTGTCGTGTTATACCTGATATATTCTTCATCCGTGGACCAACACCGCCTTCACGTGAAACATGTCCTTTCTAAACTTCGGCAACATCAACTCATTGCCAAGCTAGAAAAGTGTGAATTTGAGATCCATAAGGTCTCATTTCTAGGTTATATTTCTAGGATGGGTTACTCATGGATCCCAGCAAGGTCCAAGCAGTCTTAGATTGGGTATGCCCAACCAATCTGAAGGCCGTACAAAGATTCCTGGGCTTTAGAATTATTACCTGATATTTATTAATTCCTTCTTGGACCTGGTAGCTCCTCTAACTGCCCTAATCTGGCAAACGTCTAAATTCCAGACAAGCACGCTGGGCCTTGTTTTCTACCCGCTTCAAGTTTATTATTTCTTACAGACCTGGTTCCAAGAATGTTTAAGCGGATGCACGGACGCACTCTCCTGCCGCTTTATGACCTCTCATGCCCCTTCCACTGTTCTGCTGTCTACAGTTCCTTCATCCTCAATTCATTTAGGATTTACCCAGGATTTGGGTGCTGCTCTCCACCATTTCCAAAGAATTGCTCCTCCTCAGACTCCTTCAGATAAATTGTTTGTACCAGTCCATCTCAGGAAGGCTGTACTATCTGAGGCTCATGACAACAAGATTGTCGGACATCCTGGAGTTTTCAAAACCACTGAAGTCCTCCTGCGCACAGTTTTGTGGCCCTATTTGGCCACTGATTTTAAAGAGTTTGCACTCTCATGTAGAGATTGTGCTAGAAACAAGAGTATCAGAAGCTCTCCGTCGGGACAAATAATGTCGTTGTCCACTCCAAGTAAACCTTGGTCACATCTGTCGATGGACCTCATTGTAGATTTACCCTGGTCACCCGGTCACAAAACAATCTGGGTGGTGGTAGATGAATTTAACAAGATGGCCCACTTTATCGCTTTGGCAGGTCTACCCAATGCCCGAACTCTGGCATCACTATTCATTCGCTATATCTTCCATCTCCACGGTCTGCCTGAAGATATTGATTCTGATCGTGGGTCTCAGTTCATGGCTCAGTTTTGGAGATCTTTCTGCAACCACCTTGACATCAACATCAGTCTGTCTTTTGCTTACCATCCACAGTCAAACAGAAAAAGACAATCAGTCATTGGAACAATTCATCTTATTATATTTTTCCAAATGTCATAACAATTGATCTTCTTTACTTCCGTGGGACGAATTTGCCTATAATAACTCTTGCCATTTTTCCACCCGCACATCTCCATTCTTTTGCAACTATGGCCTCCATCCCAGGTCTAATTCTCTTGCTTCAATCAACTCTTCTGGTTCTCCTGGGGTACGCCAAACAGCCTCCCATCTCACAATTATTTGGAAGAAGTTCCATTCCGCCCTGCTTCAGGCCACCTCTCGGTCAATTTTTTTTGCAGATCGTCATTTCAGGAACTGTTCTCTTAAGGTGTGAGACAAAGTCTGGTTGTCCACCCGGAATATTAGGCTCAAACAACCCTGCAAGAAATTGGGACCTAGGTTCATTAGACCGTTTTCTATTGTTAAAAAAAGTTAACCCTGTTGCCTTCAGGCTGAAGATTCCACCTTCTTTGAGAATCCCTAATATGTTTTACTGTTCCCTCCTGAAACTTGTTGTCTTGTCCTCCAAGTTTGAGACTCCTGAACAACCCAAACCCCGACCAGTCAACTTGCATGGTTCTCATGAATTTATTGTGGAAAAATTCTCGACTCCAAGCGGATTCAGGGACAAACCCATTTTCTGGTGCATCCGAAGGGATCCAGTCCAGAAGAACGCTCTTGGGTTCCTGAGAGGCGCCTGCACGCTGACAGACTGCTCAAGAGATTATTTAAACAATTCCCTGGAAAACTTGGTTTTTGAGGTTCCTTGATCCCTCCTCAAGGGGGGGGTGGGAAGTACTGTAACAGGTCGTGGTGGTCCCTCAGGTCACCGCAACTATCCATGCCCGCAGAAAGTGTCCAGGCTGTCTCCATGCCGGGACGTCACTTCCTGTATCACCCCGGCCGTTGCCTAGACAACAGTCTGGACGCTGTGAGTGATAGTGCCGGGTCTCGGCATTAGGGGCAACCAGGCACGTGCGCAAGTAATTGAATTAATTAATCAATCAGCTTCTGGGGCTGATTATCATGCTGTCCTCTCTGTTTTGACATTGGTCAGTGTCTGTTTATAAGGCAGTGAGGGCTTAGCCTCCCTGCATGTTATAGTTCCTGTTTTCTGTGTCTTAGCCTGCTGCTGTGCTTGGCTTTGTTCTTGTGGATTTGATTCTTGCCTGTTGCCCTGACCCTTGCTTTGTTCCTGCTTTATCCCAGTCTGCTGCCATTCCTGACCTTGACCATGATATCTGCTCTGGACCCAGACCTTGGCCTGTCTTTTTACCACGCTAGACTCTACACCACATTACTCTACGCTACGGTACGTTCATACACCTGTACCACCGCGAGAATAAGTCCTGGGGGCATCCGAGTACCTTTGAGCATAACAAGCTCTACGGGGAAGGCGGCTGCTAGAGGTGAGGAACTCTCTACCTGATTCTACAGGTTGAATATAAGACCGTTAGTCGTAACACTTCCATCGTACATTCATAGTTGACTTCTTTGTCCTCTTTTTCACTGTTCGCTGAACACCTAAATTGTCCACCAGTAGCGGTGTTGCATAATGCCCCTCAAGGGGAGCCGCGTTGTTCCAATAACGTACCGTCTAGGGATATCACTGGATGACGTCATCCACACGCAGTTCGATGGACCGTGATGCAACCGGAACCAAAGTGTCGCCAGTCCTGGCTCTTAAACTCCCACTGTTTTGTCCTTTGTAGTCCCTATAAAGAGAGTCTAAGACCACACGTAACTTGCAATCCGGTTGCTGGGGCTACCCAAGATTGTCCTCAGGGGCCTTATGGGAGGCAGGATAGCGGGCAAGGCCCTGTGGGGCTGTCTCCTACTAGGACTGGAAGAGGGGTCTGGATGACCGTATCTTTGGCAGGTGGGGGATTTGCTACATCCTCAATGTGTGGGAACATGAACCAGAAGTCCTCCATCACCACCAGTGGGTCAACTTGTTCTTCCGCAATTGGTACCACCAAGTGTGATTCTGAAAATAAACAGGGTCGCAGCATATTCCTGTGCTGTACTGTCACCCGTCCATCTCCATGTTCGGGCACTATATCATGCACCGGCCATCTGGATACATGTGCCTTCAGACTACGTACGGTGTTACCTGTCAGCGATCACTCAACTTGTAGCTCAGCCTCTTCATGCATACCTGCACCCTCTGTCCCAAGCGTCATGCTCCTGACGTTGCTAGCGACAGACCTTGGTGCAACCGTTTGCTAACCACATTGTGAGCTACCCCCAACTGGTGGTTACTGCTGCTAGACACAGCTGGTTGGTTCCATTTTCTTCATTATCAGGGGATGTGAGTGAGAGATAGGTCTTGCATCTCCCTTCCCTGGCAGTTGAACACTAAAATTTACGGTGTGTACCCAGTGGTGTATTGAACGCAGTTGTTATAAAACTATGCCACTTCTTGCACACATTTAACCCTTATTACTCAGTGTCTCGACTTATCCCAAGCACATCTTCCTTCTCCAGGTCCAAAGACTCTGGCCTAAGCCACTGATCTGTCCCGTAAGGATCTCACCTGGTTCTGGTGGTGGGGTAGACAGCAGTACACAGTTCCTGGATGTCCCATTGGAACTCATTAGTGCGGTCACTCAGCTAGAGTGGAGGTTGACACTGTCATGTAGCAAAGTATGAGGCAACAGGGGAGAAATTGGGCCACGCATATGTGCAAAATAGTGGTAGCAGAGTTGTTGTCTGACATTCGTTGGGTGACTTCCCCAACCCCAAATCCCCAATTGCAAGTAACCCATTGGCAGACGGGGCTTCTCGATGCCTATCTCCTGGTTAACCCTGTGGCTGGCTGTCTGACTGGTTTGCTGGCTGTCGAGATTATGAGCCAAATATATGAAATGTGATATCAGGGATAAAGTTGCCTGTACTACTATGTGACATGTAGTGGAATGCAAAGCAACCTCATCTATGACATAACTTTAAAGCTACAATGAACCGCTATAGGAGACAAAAGCTTTCACTGTAAACAATGTCCTGTCATTGAAGTAACTCTTAACACATAACAAGACACCAGGGATCCAGATCAGAGAGGGGGGCTGCCAATCACACACAAAGGGACCATGTGATCCGAGAGCGCATGCATGTTTCCTATAATCCACATAAGAAAAATCTAATCCTTCCTAAATATACTTCCTATAATTGATATTAATACTTAACAAACATGTGTCCATTAATTATGAATATAATTTCTCCCCCTAATCTTCGCTCCTAATAAAGAGAGAACAATGTTATACAGCTAATATGTCAGTTATACAGCTAATATGTCACAATACAAAAACAGGACTAACATCTGTATTGAGGCACATTGTAACAGTCTCTCTTAGAATGCAGGGAAGTGTACAGACTGAAACAAAGAACAGATTTAATATACAGTGTCAAATCACATATTATATTTACTATGTATCATAACCGCTGCATGAACAGTGGCAATCACATCTCCATTTTCACAGTGCTACATTGTCCCATGCTATGAATTAAAACTATTGTATGTATGATTAAAACAAATACCCAGTTCTGTGGTGAATGCTTTCTGCTGTCCTTTGAAATGTAAGAGGGAATGAGCCAGGCTGACTTAAACTTTACTTTCATTCATGCCATCTCCCTGCTCTTACCAGACCTCACATATATTATAAAGTCTGCACCAAGATATCAATTATAGGGACACATATTTAGAGTTTTCTGGAAAGATAATATATTGTTCAAATCGTGAGTTGCACCGTTTAATGTTTTACACAGACTGCAATACCACTGGTCACATTTACTCAGCAAAGGTATCTGTGCAAGATGTAATTATTATATAATCTGGTATGCTTTACAATCGTGCATTGTTACCAGCAGGACACGATAGTCTCTTATTAACAAACTTTTCTAAGGCAACACTGACACGCAGCGATCACCTTTGCATATGTTTCAAATAGCTAATCGTGTATCCTCGAGGATACAAAAGTTAAACAGATCACCGATATATAGTGGGGAGAATTCCACACATTCTACCGAGTACTAGGGCAATATTACAGCTCTCTAATGGAAGAGATGGGCGGCCCTGAAAAGGACCTTTGTGTGTGTAATGAAATTAGACGAGAGGAGTCAGTGCTCAGCCTCCGAATCCATACAGAGTGCGGCCCTGTCTCTTCAGAGCATAGACCACATCCATAGCGGTGACAGTCTTCCGCTTGGCGTGCTCAGTGTAGGTGACGGCGTCCCGGATGACGTTCTCCAGGAAAACCTTCAGCACCCCACGGGTCTCTTCATAAATGAGGCCAGAAATACGCTTCACACCTCCTCTACGAGCCAGGCGGCGGATCGCGGGCTTTGTGATACCCTGGATATTATCCCGCAAGACTTTCCTGTGCCTCTTGGCGCCTCCTTTTCCGAGTCCTTTACCGCCTTTCCCTCTGCCAGACATGTTCAAAGGTAATCTTCTTTCCGTCTACAACAAACGAACTAAGTTACACGCTAGACAAGCTGTCCTTTTATACAGGAGAGGCGGACCTGATTGGGAACTTGAGGGAAATAGGGGAGGAGCACCAAGCAACAGGTTCCTGAGTCATACCAACACTGCCAGTTTTCAGGCCGTTGTAGTACAATTATATTTTGGTCCTGTAATGTCAATCAGGGCGACCTTTTGTTGTTAGAACGCAGAACGTAGATGTGTTCGGTTAACTCAGTATATGTTTCTGTTTTCTGAGCTCTCAGGCTGGGAATAAAGCTCTGCTTGCACTTTCACTCACTTTCTGTACCAGTGTGTGACCATTTATTCAGCGGCGGTGGCTGCATTCTGCATGCTCCGTGTTCAAACTGCCGTGTGACCATCCTTTCAGTGTTGTCTGGTAGGAGACTGTCGCAAATGTTAAATCGGGAATAGTGATTACTGGACATATACAGAGCTGACGATTGTGATGCATGACTGTATGCCTGTCAGTATGGAACATCTGTGTAACGTGACAGTCTCACACGAGTCTGAAGGTTTAAAAAGGTAGAAATAAGACGTGAGAAGTGAAACATGACATAAAAGGAGAAGTAGGAAGGTTTACTCTGCTCAGTCACTGGGGGATCCGGGAGCTTTCTTTGGGCGCATCCACGTATTTGATCATAAGTTAAGATACAGAGAGGAGATTTAGGGAGATGGGGGTGTTGGGTGTATTTTCAGTGTATTTGCCCGGGGTTCCTCAATATAAAAAGTCTACACACGACGAAAGGGCGTCACAATGTGCTGATGAAATAAAGGACAACGAGCCGGTATTATTACACTTCATATTAAACTCATTTCTTTCAGCCATAGAAACACAAAGCGGGAGCCGACATTCTAGAACGGCGTCCATGAGGATAATGGGCGTGGTAACAATACCCCCGGAATCTGCGCACATGATTGGCTCTTCACCACAGCCAATGGCTTCGCATTCCTGGGCTCTATATAACAACTCAGTTGATGATTATCTGCATGTAAAAGTTTTGTTTCTATTTGGTGCACGGAAAATGTCAGAGACAGCTCCCGCCGCAGCGCCCGCTGCTCCAGCAGAGGCCCCCGTCAAGGGAAAGCGTCAGCCGAAGAAAGCAGCTGCAGGAAGCTCCAAGAAGGGCAACAAAACGTCCGGTCCAAGCGTGTCTGAGCAGATTGTTAAATGCGTGTCCGCATCCAAGGAGCGCAGCGGTGTTTCCCTGGCCGCCCTGAAGAAGACCCTCGCTGCTGGAGGTTACGATGTGGAGAAGAATAACAGCCGCCTGAAAGTGGCGCTCAAGAGCTTGGTGACGAAAGAGACCCTGATCCAGGTGAAAGGCAGCGGCGCCTCCGGTTCCTTCAAGCTGAACAAGAAGCAGCTGGAGAGCAAGGATAAGGCAGCTAAGAAGAAGGTGGCGGTGGTTAAACCCAAGAAAGCGGCAGCCAAGAAAGTGCCCAAGTCCCCGAAGAAGTCTCCCAGCGCAGCCAAGAGCCCGAAAAAGGCCAAGAAACCGGCAGCAGCCAAGAAAGCAGTAAAAAGCCCTAAGAAGCCGAAACCTGCTGTGAAACCCAAGAAGGCGGCCAAGAGCCCGGCTAAAAAGGCAGCTAAGCCCAAAGTGGCTAAGAGTCCGGCTAAAAAGGCAGCTAAGCCCAAAGTAGCCAAGAGCCCGGCTAAAAAGGCAGCTAAGCCGAAGAAGGCTGCTCCTAAGAAGAAGTAACTTGGAGCCGCACTCCTGTCAATCACACAAAGGCTCTTTTCAGAGCCACCCACTCGGTCTCGACAGAGCTATATAGTATATATTCCCCTCCACACACACTTTTCTGTTACTCTATGGGGGTGGATGTGTGCGCTATGAAGCTGAGCTCTAGAGTAGCTGTTTCTTTCCGGCGGTGGTGCGAGAAAAGAGATTATAGCCGTATATACTGACTCCTGCCGTCTTATTATAAAGTGTCTGCAGCTTGTTTAAACGTAACGTCAGTGCACCGTGACAGTGCCATATATGGTTCACTTTTGTTTAATAGACGACACCGCCAATCTGGATGGGGGAGTTTAGTTCAACTGTGTCCGTTATCTAACGAGCATTACAATGTAACCTCGTCTAACTCGAGTTAACACACAGCTAAAGCGGGATGTTATAGTCGTGGATCAGCTCTTTAGGGACGGGGTGGGTGGCTCTGAAAAGAGCCTTTGTGTTGTGGGGACAATTATCCAGCAGGAAATTACTTGCTCTTGGTTGGTTTATGGCTCTCGGTTTTCTTGGGCAGTAGGACGGCCTGGATGTTGGGCAGGACTCCTCCTTGGGCGATAGTCACCCCACCGAGTAGCTTGTTGAGCTCTTCATCGTTGCGCACAGCCAGCTGTAGGTGACGGGGGATGATGCGGGTCTTCTTGTTATCACGGGCGGCATTCCCAGCCAGCTCCAGAATCTCAGCAGTCAGGTACTCCAGCACCGCTGCCAGATACACCGGGGCGCCAGCTCCCACACGCTCCGCATAGTTCCCCTTCCTCAGCAGACGGTGAACGCGACCGACCGGGAATTGGAGACCGGCTCGAGATGAGCGAGTCTTGGCCTTAGCACGGGTCTTACCGCCCTGTTTGCCTCTTCCAGACATTTCAACTTATGTGTAAGTCAATCTACAACAATAAGGCTATCTGTCCCGCCTCCGTATATTTATACGCTGTAGGGACAGACACCCTTCTCTCATTGGTCCGCTATCAAATTAGCTAGTGCCGCTCAAGTTCAAACAAACACCAATCCGCAGCAGCGGGTGGGATTTGACATCGCACAACATCCAATAGTGCACAGAGCAGACTGTGGGTCTCATTTACATGGGCTGCCTATAAATAGAGCGGCTGTGGGAGGTATCAGGAACAGTTTCTGCACATTGTGATTGGGATCGTTTTGTCGCTATAATGCCTGAACCAGCCAAGTCTGCCCCAGCAGCCAAAAAGGGCTCAAAGAAAGCCGTCACCAAGACCCAGAAGAAAGATGGCAAGAAGCGGAGAAAGAGCAGGAAGGAGAGTTATGCTATTTATGTCTACAAGGTGCTTAAGCAGGTCCACCCCGACACCGGCATCTCCTCTAAGGCCATGGGCATCATGAACTCCTTCGTCAACGACATCTTTGAGCGCATTGCTGGAGAAGCTTCCCGCCTGGCTCACTACAACAAGCGCTCCACCATCACCTCCAGGGAGATCCAGACCGCCGTACGTCTGCTGCTGCCCGGAGAGCTGGCCAAGCACGCCGTGTCCGAGGGCACCAAGGCCGTCACCAAATACACCAGCGCCAAATAATTCACCCGTGATATCCTGAGACCACAAAGGCTCTTTTCAGAGCCACCCACCTTCTCTCTGATCGGGCTGTATTCACATTCCCTGTAAGTCATGGATAACAGGTTTTCCTATACTGTACCACCACCATCCCCTGTACGAATGTTTATTACAATACATACAATTCTACCAGCCAACGTTCTAAATAAGCCGACTTCAATTTAATATTTTGTCTGTCTTGCAGCATCTATTTAACGGCTTGTAGTATGAATCAGCTCTCGCCCATTGGGTAACCCAGACGTACTTTAGTTACTCTAGGAATCAGTATAGACCCAGGCAATGTTTCGTCCTGCACCGAAGGGAGAACTGTTGTTAAAATGAATTTTAGGGACGTTACAGTAACACTTAAAAAAACGGGATAACTTTTAAAACAGGTTTTAGATCTCAACATGTATAAAGCACCCGCCCCTCCCAGGTCATATAATGTCGGAAAGCTGGGTAGATGGGAGGATACAGCTCGTTCGAATGCGCATTTGGTGGCTCTGAAAAGAGCCTTTGTGCTGTGTACGTAGGAGGGACGAGTATCTATGCTCTCTCCCCTCGGATCCTGCGGGCCAGCTGGATGTCTTTTGGCATGATGGTCACTCTCTTGGCGTGGATGGCGCACAGGTTGGTGTCCTCGAAGAGCCCCACCAGATAAGCCTCGCTGGCCTCTTGCAGAGCCATGACTGCTGAGCTCTGGAAGCGCAGGTCGGTCTTGAAGTCCTGGGCGATCTCACGTACTAAGCGCTGGAAGGGCAACTTGCGGATCAGCAGCTCGGTGGACTTCTGGTAGCGGCGGATCTCTCGCAGAGCAACAGTGCCGGGACGGTAGCGGTGAGGCTTCTTCACGCCGCCAGTAGCTGGGGCGCTTTTCCTGGCAGCTTTGGTCGCCAGCTGCTTGCGGGGAGCTTTCCCGCCGGTGGACTTGCGAGCGGTTTGCTTAGTTCTAGCCATTATTCAAAATTATAATGAATATTAAAGACGGCAGCTTAACAATCCTATTTAGACATAGCGCTGCACGATGATTGGATGAGTTAAGCATGCCCCCCTCCTTTGATTGGCTTAAATAAACTGTGGACTATTTCAAATTAACCCGCCAGTAGTAACGTACTTCCCAGATCAACGGTATACTAAGTCTTATTAGCAACTCGGGAATGAAAGGATTTGAGCGGGAAAGCATTACTTTGTTTCCACGCAGCGTTCAAACAGATGTTCTATTTACTGTGTGGGAAAAAACAGCCACCATTAACCCCATGCTCACCACCAGTTATTGGGATCCGCCGATCATTTGTTGCCACCGAACAGCCTGAAATTGCAGTCAACACTTTCTTCACATTTTAGTTTTTTCTTATTTTTATTGGTATTCTCTTAAAACTAAGCCGATATCAATCCATCACACAAGTACCCAGCAACATCAATAAAGGTCCAGTACCCGTTGGAGTCCCCCTGTTCTCTGAAATATGCCAGTCACACTTCTCCAAAATGCTCCACGTGTATAGTATAACCATGTATGTCACCGTGCCATTAGAATATGGTCTCTCAGGGTTATATCATAGGACAAAAGGTTTCCCTTTCTGAGGCAGGTGATAGCTTGGCAAATAAGGTTGCTTTTGGGCCAGTCAGTAAGCTGGCAACAAACATGGGCTATGCGTTACCCTGGTATCCTCACAGATGCCAAGCAATATAGAGCAGACGGATTACCTTTTATCCAGAGACACATAAAATAACACAACTTAAGTTTTCACATGTAACATAATTTGTGGGCAGTGTTAGAGCACAGTTACAATCTGTTTGTTCCTTTTTAAGCTAAACTGTGGTCATCATAAACACGCACAACTCTTTGTTCCCTCATGCTCCCCTCCCCTTCTCATATACCCCTCCTCCACTCCATGCAGTCCTTCCATTCCCTCTCCTTTATCTACCCTCTGTCTCTCACCATGGGGTATATTTAAGAAAGCATGATAGTGCTCTTACCGGCAAATTAAGCTTCCTGGGTGTCCTCCGCAAATTTATGAAAGGTGCATTGCAGCAGATATCGTGGATATCTGCTGCTTTGCACTCATCTTCGTTTTTAGGAGTAGTTGACATTCAACAGTATGGTGACTGCTCCCAGCTCAAATCTAACAAGTTCCGAAAAAATCCAATGCTGTCATCTCTGCTCCGAAGAGCAGAGCTGGACAGCGCATGTGTGGAGGGATCACAGGATCCCTCCCTGTCACTTACAGCTCTATCTCTGCAACGATAGTTGCAGAGACAGAGCAGGGATCTCTGTGCGCATGTGCAGTTCTTCGAAATGCACATGCGCAATTGAAGGATGAAGAGAACGAGGAGTAGATCCGGAGACAGCGCTTCCGAAGAGGGGGGGTAAGTATGATTTTTTTGTAATCACAGAAACAGCAGTTTTTCGAAACAGCTGTTCCTATGATCTGTTGTTCATAAATTTGAGAAATAGTTCAATCCTTATCCATGCGATAAGGATTGATAACTATTTCTCACTTTTGCCGATGATTGATAAATGCGCCCCATGTCTCCTTGCTCAAGTCCTATACCCATCCTCACCCCCAGCTCCCCCCGTCCTACCCTAATCACAACCCACCTCCCCGCTCAAGTAACCCTGCCAATCTCATCCATATCTCCCCACTTCCCTCCCTCGCTTTCTCCTGTGCCCTCTGGAACTGCAGTGTCATGTGCAATAAACTGCCCTCTGTCCGCAACCTCTTCATCTCCATCTCTCTTAGGGGTCTATTATTACCCTTCGCTTTTTCAGTATAAACTTTTCAATCCCCATCCCATAGATGCGGATTCAAAAGTTTCTCAAATTTATTAACTCTCCGTTGGTGCCCCCTTTGGTTCCTTCCACTTACCTTGTCTTCCGATCAGCACCTGTAAGACAAGAGAGACAGCACAATGACAGCCCTTCCCAACACCTCTGTTACTTACCCGATCCAGAGGGACCGCTATGGAACTCACCACACCGGACGTTACCTTAGACCGACCACTCTCACGTCCTGAGACGCTGTGCCCCACAGGCCTGCGCCCGCGGCCGTTAAGCCCGTCTTGTCCTGAACTTGGGTGCCCTTCCGGACGGATGGATGGGGTTCTATAAACCGCTCCAGAACTCTTCTTAGTACCTACTTAGGAACCGAGTGTTCCGTACTCTACGTCAGGTCCTAGCGTCCTGCTAAAAGAGTAATTGGTACTCACTTGTTCCGCGCAGGAAACTCAGCTTGACCCGCCTTCTTCGGGTCTTCCAGGCTCTCCAACCGCCGGCGCCTCTTCTCCTGTTTGGCGCTGTCAAAGGCTGCTTTGCGGGGGCGCTCTTAGCCCTTACAAGGGCTCCCCACCGACGATCTCTGCTCCGGCGTCTTGCTTGAAGTCTTCGGGCATCAGGGTAGCTCACAGCCCTTACAAGGGCTCCCTAACGCTTCCGCCGCTGCTGGACGTCTGGACGCGACGTCCTCCTACTTCCCCTCCGCCGCCGCACAGCCCTCGCGTTGGCGCCCGGCGACAGAAAAAGCCGCGGGCACACTGACGATATCAGCCGTTGCCGCGAGCCCTGATTGGCTAGCGGTGGCACCAGTAGTTTGAATGGCCGGAGGCGAGCCAGGATTGGTTCGCCGACCCGGCCGCTGATTGGCCAGCAGCGGGAAGTAAGCCGGGATTGGCTCATTTGCCCGCTGCCACCGGGACCTTTCCAGGGAGGAATGAATACTCACCGCTGGACTGGTGAGTAGCTTTGTCCTGCGCCTCCCTCTCGGCCGCCTTGTCGCCGGGGCACTTCTCCACACTGCTCACCCCTCTTTCAATCCCTTTGCGCATGCTTCGACCGGTGACCTCGGGCATGCGCACAGAAATCCCTGAATGAAGAACATGCGGAAAGTGACATGGAGGGATCATGTGATCCCTTCACACATGCGCTGTGCAGCTCTGCTCTTCTGAGCAGAGCTGTTTTCAGTGAAAGTTTTCAATCATGTTAATGTTCGCCAGCTTCAGATGGCGTATATTAACATGGTTGAAAGCTAAGTTTCGGTCACTGTTGCATAGAGTTACTGAGCACTTCCCATGCACTGTTATGGGGAGTGCTCAGTAAAACGATGAGAGATGCAAAGCAGCAGATATCTGAGATATCTGCAGCGATGCTAGAATAATACATAGTAATTTAGCAGATAATCCTCGAAAACTGTTGTTTTCGAGGATTTACCGCTAAATTAAAAGACGGATAGCTTTGATAAATAGGCCCCTCTACCTTCTAGCCATCACTGAAACTTGGCTCTCTTTTTCCGACACAGCTTCCCCCACTGCTCTCTCCCATGGGGGCATATACTTTAACCCATTCCACCAGACCGGATGACCCTCCAGGAGATGGAGTATTGACATTACCATAACTAGCCATTTTAGTGCCCTGGACGAGACAGGGAACCGGCGCCCCCCATCTAAGTGGGAGTGCCAGTCGTCGAGTGGGCGTGATCAACCTTATGTGGGGGGCGTGGCTAGCGCTTTACAAGTTCTAGACCGCACTGAAGCCCCCTCCCTCCCCATTCTTCTCGGTCTGGCTTTGTAAGGATCTTTATGTAATAAGCCTCCATAGAATCAAAGTACTTTAAATGCAGATATCACATGCTAGCTGTATAAAAATTAATTGGTTATTGAAATAAAACTCACTGAAACAAATTAAAACATAAATGTAACGGTACCATCTGTATCACACTGCCCAATCATCACACTGTGCCCTCCATCACAGTTTCTCCTTTATCACACCGTGCCATGGAGCCATCTCTATCATTGTGCCCCCTTATCACCACCACACGAAATGAATTATATATATATATATATATATATATATATATATATATATATATATATATATATATATATATATATATATATATATACACATACATACACATATATACACACACATACAATATAAAGAGCCTCCTAGTGTCCGCCATACCTTACAGAGAGCATTCCTGTGACCTCCATACAATACAGAGAGCATTAGTTTGATCACCATACAATACAGAGAGCATTCCTATGACCCCATACTATACAGAGAGCATTCCTATAACCACCATACTATACAGAGAGCATTCCTATGACCGCCATACTATACAGAGAGCATTTCTATGACCACCATACTATACAGAGAGCATTCCTATGACCACCATACAATACAGAGAGCATTCTTATGACTGCAATACAGATAAATACCTCACCTGAAATTAAATCAACTAATTGGCTGGAATAATCATATGACTGGATGGTCGCCACTAACATTACTAAGTGACGCTAGTAAATCAGACAATTCGCTTATACAGTCACATGACCGGACGGTTGCCATCAACATCGTTAGGCGACGTCAGCAAATCAGATTATTGGCTGATGCAGTCCCATGACCGGACGGTTGCTATCAATGTCGCTGAGTGACGTCACCAATTATGGGAGGATTTTCCCATTTATAAAGCCAATTAACACACATCCCGGCTTGCCTCGAAAAAGCCTCTTAGCGAAACGCGCGTCGACGGACGCTGCGTATGCTACTCATGATAGATTTAGATTGTGAAAGCATTTAAGATTATCTAGAGAGACAACCAACTACTAAGTAGCTATGAAGTGATGCTCATTAGATATAGCGCTTTTTCATTGAAGTAATGTGTGAATGAGAATTCCAAAAAAGTAGCTCTGTATGAATGATATCTATACTAAGGAACAAGTAAATATATACTAGATAGAAAATCAGTCCCTAAAACGTGGGGAAGTGACCAATGATCCCTAAAAGGTGGAGTGAATGAAGTTTTGAGTATTATATACATGTACCAATGACAATAATTGAGCTATACAAATACTCTAGAAATAGACATTTGGGGGAAAAAACTTTTACTCAATAGTAATGGTTTGATGTGGATTGGATTAACAATTCCCACTGAAACTTTATAAATAAGCAACTTCTTTTGCTGCAGTAATTGAGCAACATTAGCTCTGAATAAATATCACTTGTTCTGAAATACAAAAATACTTCTTACCAAACAGACTTTAAAAAAAGTGGACCTGTAAAGTATAACTAGAAATGGATAACTGAGTTCTATATTTCACTATATTTCAAGGGTCCCGTATAATACGTTCATACCATATATAGTGACTATTGGTACAATATAATATATCACTTATAGGACGTCATGCCGCCAATGACCAAAGGTGGCAGACATCCCAGTTAATCCAATTTGTTCTCTTTAGTACATTTAGAAGTATCAGCTATACTTCAGAGTAGCAGCGCAGCAAGGTATTTTTTCCTGTTTCTACCTTCTTAACAGTACATATTAACCTGGTAAATACAATTCACATTCTATTTTAATATTTCGCTACAGGCCTACTGGAAAACACTCTCCATATAATAAATAAATAATATACTTTTGAATGCAAATTAATAAAGTTATATATTTAAAAAAATTCTGGCCATTAGAGTGCCTCTATTCTAAGACACACTTTTATTTTTCTCCTTTTTTGTCAATTGTTACCTCGCCAGCTGACTGATACTGAGGGCCGCGACTTGCATGTCCCTTGCAGCGAAGTCCATACCTTCTTGCGGTGGTTCCTGGTGAAAACCATGGGCGTGTTAGACTCTGCGCCTAAGTACTCAGTAGCGCCAACTGCTGGCAGGTATCATCAATTCCACCTAGTGATTCTGACAAACGTAGTCTCTCCCTGACCCCTAGTTGGTTTGTGGTTAGGTCCCTGGTGGATCCGCTGGTAACAGTGTAAGAGTGCCCCACCATAGCCTCACAGTTGGAGTTGGTGGGAGGCTGGGTAGTGTCATTACAGGTGACGTTAGGACGCAAGGAGTCAGGAGCTAAGGAGATGAGTGATCAGGTGAGTAAAACACTAAGTCCCCTTTTTCAGAACGGGCTCCCACCTTTTGGTGGGTGGAGTACTTGGGCGGGATTGTTCCTAGGCCCTCGTACTCTCGGCGCCGAAGTATTAGACTAGAGCAAAATAAGGTGTCGGCAGCCGGGGTAGAGTCAGTGTCTCTGACTCGCAGCCGTCACCTCGGACATTGCCCTTTCGTCGAAGGGTAGTAGAGCCTCCAGTTTGTTTCCCCGTGCAAGGGTCGTACCGATGGCGTGCAGGAGGAGGAGGAGCAAGGCGAGCCTCAGATCATGGGAGGTGGTTTTCCATAGTATTCCCTCGGGATCAGGTGAGTAACTGGGGGTGGGATAGGGGATTGTGCTGCACGCTTTGTACCATTTTTAGCACCCCTTACATTCTTCTCCTGCCCTCCCCTCTCACCCAAATCTAGCTTTCCTAGGTGCAATCTAGATGCTCTTGACCCCACTACTTTCTCCTCCTCTCTCGATCCTCATGCCACCGCGATTCTCCGAGCCTGCAGGAAGTGTCCCGGCCGTCTCCTCGGCGACCGGGTTGTCACTTACTGGTTCGCCCCGGCCGTTTCCTAGACAAGAGTGGGGACGTTGTGAGTGATAGCGCCGCGTCCCAACATTAGGGGCAGCCGGGCGCGTGCGCTAGTACTTGAATTAATTAATTAAACAGCTCCTGGGGCCGATTATCATGCTGTCCTCTGTGTTTTGCCATTGATCAGTCTCTGTATATAAGGCATGGATGGCTTAGCCTCCCTGTCGGTTATAGTTACAATTTTCTGTGTATTAGCCTGGTGCTGTGCTTGAACAAATATTTATATTAGGCTTCCTGTGTATGACCTTTGGCTTTGTTCTTGTGGACTTGATTCTTGCCTGTTGCCCTGACCCTTGCTTCATTCCTGGATTATCCTTGTCTGCTGCCAGTCCTGACATCTTGCCTGGCCTTGACCACAATACCTGCTCCTGGACCCAGACCGTGGCCTATCTTTTGACCATGCTAGATTCTACACCCCGTTACTCTACGCTACAGTACGTTCATACACCTGTACAACCGCGAGTATAAGTCCTTGCCTGTACAACCGCGAGTATAAGTCCTGGGGGCAACCAAGTACCTGTGAGCATAACGAGCTCTACTGGAAAGGCGGCTGCTAGAGGTGAAGAACTCTCTACCTGGTTCTACAGGTTGATGACAAGTCGTAGCATTATAACCGGTCAGTGAAGTTCTGGAAGAGTTCGCTTCCATGGATGAAAGCGGGACGAACCCCACTCCAGCCCAAGTTGTTGCAGGCCAGATCCAGACCATATCACAGGTGGTCCAGAACCTAGTTCAGCATTTGTCTGCCCAGGAAGAGGCCACCAGAGCCTCGCAAGCCCAGCAAGGCCTTCCGGGTCCTGCAATGGAGCCCAAATTGAAGCTACAAGACCGCGTCTACGGTGACAAGGCTTCTTTTCACAATTTTAAGGAGAGCTGCAAACTCTACTTTCGCTTGAGACCACGCTTCTCTGGCTCTGAACAGCAAAGAGTTGGCATCATTATCTCCCTGCTCCAGGGTAATCCTCAGTCCTGGGCGTTTAGCCTTGCTTCCACATGCCCTCCACTATAGTCCGTTGATGCATTATTTGATGCCCTGGGGTTGCTTTATGAAGAGCCTGACAGAGCTGCATCGGCTGAATCACATCTCAGGGCACTAAAACGGGGTCACCGCTCTGCTGAGGAATATTGTGCTGAGTTCAGGCGCTGGTCCACAGATAACGAGTGGAATGATCTGGCACTCCAGAGCCAGTTCCGTTTGGGTCTCTCGGAACACATAAAAGACTCCCTGTTGTAATATCCTATTCCTGCTACACTGGAGAGTCTAATGCAATTGGTCATTAAAATTGACCGTA
The DNA here is from genome assembly GCF_038048845.1 of Mixophyes fleayi. Taxonomy (NCBI): domain Eukaryota; kingdom Metazoa; phylum Chordata; class Amphibia; order Anura; family Limnodynastidae; genus Mixophyes; species Mixophyes fleayi. The sequence goes on along the minus strand of NW_027445890.1, from coordinate 237,220 downwards.
GATTTAAAGAGAGAAAAGCTGAGAGGGATACTACCGTCACCTCATGCTCTTTTTAGACTCCTCCTGCTGCACCTTTTGAAGCTGCTGAGCCCATGCAGCTAAGTGCTTATCGCCTTTCTTCGGAAGAGAAAACCCGGAGACGAACCTTAGCCCGTTGTCTATATTGTGGCAACTGGTGTCATCTCCTCCAAAACTGTGCCAACAAGTCAGACCAGCCGGGAAAAGAACAGGCCTAGAGAACGTGGAAGAGGTTTGTCTAGGTCTGCAGATTATATCTTCCAATAAAGCACTCTTGGTTCCTGCAGTAATTTCCTTTGGTGCACAATCCACATCTGTCTCTGCTTTCCTAGACAGCGGTACTGCAGGGAATTTTCTGGATCTGGATTTCGCTTGTACTTTGGGATTTCCTGCCATTAAGCTCGAGTCGCCCATCACTGTCTGTGGTCTGGATGGTGGTCCTTTACCAGGTGGTAAAATTTGTTCCCAACCACAACTGTTGCCGCTCACAGTGGGGGCGCTACATTCTGAAGTCTTGTCCATTGTTATGAATCCCAGTGCATTCACAAAGTGCAACGGAAGTGTAAGGCAAAGTGTCTTTATTCAGGTAAATATATTAACAAAGATAACTCAAATCCACGGATAACAGGTTCCAAAAGAGACTGTATAGTAAAATGTCAGGAACAAGTATAATAAGTTTACCCCAGTCCAGAAGGCACAAGGCTGTCCAGGAAAGCAGACAGAGTCCAGGGATCAAATAGAGACCAGACAAACAAATCCAAATAGCCAGGCAGAGATTAAGCAAAAAGGCGAGGTCCAGAAGTCTGTTCAAAAGGTCAGGGCAACAGGCAAAACAGTGTGGTCCAAGGTACAGGCAAATGATTTGGGGTCTCAGGCAAGCAGGCAAGGTCCAAGGTACAGGCAGGGGTCATACACAGAAGTTCAGTCCAGCAGGTATATACCAAATAGCAAAAGAGCAGGTTAGCAGCAGCCAGGAACAAATGGATGAACTGCTCAGAGCACAGCTAGAGGCAGGTACTTAAAGCAGTGTACCAGGTGCAGTTCTAATTAGCATCAGACAAGGAGATTAACTCCTTCAGGCATGTTGCAGAGTTCAGGTGCAGGACAGCAGCAGCACCTCTGATGGATTATAGGTACTGCTGCCAGATACAAAACAAAGGCAGTCATAACATAGCCCCCCCCTTTAAGGAGCGGATTCCAGACGCTCCATACATGCTCCCTTCAGGTTTTTCTCCTCTTCTTTTTCTTTTTATAAGATCTCCCTGGAGACACAATTGGGCTCTTCTCTAATGGAGTACAGAGAAGACCCGATTCTTCAGAAGCAGAAGAATTGTAAAGTTTGTCCACTAACTCTCTAGTATCCTCCACAAATTCAATTTCAGAGTCTGAGTCCCAGCCTAGAGTCGGGATAGGACCTTTTATTTTATCACCCGATGATGATATGCCCAAAAAGCCAGTCACCAAGGTTGGTGTTTGTTGTGACTGAAGTGGCAAAGCAAAGGTTTTTCCATTCTTGTTAACCTTCTCCCTAGGTGACCTAGACTGTCTGATGGAAGACACATTCATAGAGGTCTTATGGACAAGTGCAGGAACTGACGCACAGGCTGGAACGGGCACAGACAAATCGTAATCAAATGACTTGACTGTGGATGGAGTCTACTTCTGACAAACAGTATTAACAGTCCATGGTATTATGAATAATGGGGTCATCGGAATTTAGTAATGAGAAGTCCCAGGTTTGTGGCTCCCCTCTAAAACACATAATAATTGAACCCACTTGGTTAAATTGATCAACAAAATAAACCGGACAATCTTGAAACTGTTTCATGGAAAGTTTGAGTACCATAACAAACTGTTTGATGTCTCCATCAAAGAAGACTGGAGGAGGATCTGATGACTCGGAAAAGGCTTTTGGGCATTCAGGCTCAATAGCAGTCTCTGGAGAGTACCCAGCTTGTGCAGCAGTCTCTGGAGAGTCCTCAACTGGAACGGCAGAGCAGGAGTCCCGACTGGGATGGCAAGTTGGGCACACTTGATGGGAAGCCCATACTGGGCACAGAACTCTGACTGGATTGCACTGTGAGATGTCTCAGAGCAGACAGCACTATGAGATGCCTCAGAGCAGACAGCACTGTGAGATGCCTCAGAGCAAACATCACTGTGAGATGCCTCAATGCAGACAGTACCAAGTGGTAACTCGGGCTGAACCGCATGGACAGTCAACTTGGGCTGAAACGCATGGGCAGGCAACTCGGGCTGGACCGCATGGACAAGCAACTCGGGCTGGACCGCATGTACAGGCAACTCGGGCTGAACCGCAAGGAGAGGCAACCCGGGCTGAACCGCATGGACAGGCAACTCGATAGGGGACTGGAGGTACAGGGCCCTCTCTGGAACGGGCTGGAGGGACAGGGCCCTCTCTGGAACAGGCTGGAGGGACAGGGTCCTCTCTGGAATGGGCTGGAGGGACAGAGCCCTCTCTGGAGGAGACTGTAAGGGCAGCGCCCCCTCTGGAGCAGACTGTAAGGGCAGCGCCCCCTCTGGAGCAGACTGTAAGGGCAGCGCCCTCTCTGGAGAAGATTGTAAGGGCAGCGCCCCCTCTGGAGCTGAAGACTCAGGAGTAGAGGCAGCGGCTGAAGCCCAGGGAGTAGAGGCAGCGGCTGAAGACCCGGGAGTAGAGGCAGCGGCTAAAGACCCGGGAGTAGAGGCAGCGGCTGAAGACTCGGGAGTAGAGGGAGCAGACTCAGGACCGGACACAGCGGACTCAGGACCGGACACAGCGGACTCAGGACTGAAGGCAGAGGCTGGCACCTCGGAACAGGAGGCAATGGCCGGAGACCCAGTGCCGGCGGTAGCTGGAACTGGCATCACAGGATAGGCAGTAGCTGGAACTGGCACCGCAGGACAGGCGGCAACTGGAACTGGCACCGCAGGACAGACGGCAACTGGAACTGGCACCGCAGGACAGGTGGCAACTGGAACTGGCACCGCAGGACAGGTGGCAACTGGAACTGGCAGATTAGGCTGAAGTAAAGCAACAGGAGGTGCTGTGCAGAACAATCTAGGGTCTGGAGAGGAGCACACTGAAGGCTGCTCCATAGGATGTTGTGGTCTGCGGAGCGGACAACTTTGTAAGAGATGTTTGCCACTGGCACAGTAGAGGCATAGTTTACCAATCCTTCTGCGCCATCGTTCCTCCTCAGTGAGAGGGGGACGCAGGTAGCTTGGTCGTTTAGAATCCCTAATGGTAGGGACCGCTGGCAATATCATAGATGCAGCACCAATGTCAGAAAAAGTTCTGGGAGAATTCTCTGCAGTCTGAATGCTTTCATTAGAGGAGTTTGTTGCTTTAAAATCAGAATTAGTGTTGAAATTACTTATCACAGCAGCAGGAATAGTTTTGAGTAGTTCTTGGAGTAAAATGGATAGTTGTATGATTTGGTAACAGAGATGAACAATGTCCATTTGCAGCATTTGTAATTGTGGATTTACAGACATGTCTAATAGCCAAACACAGAGTTCAATGCAACAACACTAGGAATTCCAGGACTAAGGCAGAGGGTGTGCAATCAGCAGGCCCAGATTGTATGGCAGTTCATCATGTTATGAATCCCAGTGCAGTCACAAAGTGCAACAGAAGTGTAAGGCAAAGTGCATTTATTCAGGTTAATATATTAACAAAGATAACTGAAATAAACGGATAACAGGTTCCAAAAGAGACTGTATAGTAAAATGGCAGGAACAAGTATGATAAGTTTACCCCAGTCCAGAAGGCACAAGGATGTCCAGGAAAGCAGACAGAGTCCAGGGATCAAATAGAGACCAGACAAACAAATCCAAATAGCCAGGCAGATATCAAGCAAATAGGCGAGGTCCAGAAGTCTGTCCAAAAGGTCAGGGCAACAGGTAAAACAGCGTGGTCCAAGGTACAGGCAAATGATTTGGGGTCTCAGGCAAGCAGGCAAGGTCCAAGGTAAAGGCAGGGGCAGGGCCATCTTTTCCATTGGGCACGGTGGGCAGCTGCCCGGGGGCCCCCACGAGCAAGTGGGCCCCATAGGCACTTCTCTTAATGAGAATAAATAATCCTGCAAAAGAAAAAAAAACAACAAAAGAAAAACTACATGGGTCACTGAGCAAGTACATCTATCAATCTCTATATATCTAGATCTATATCTGTATCTGTATACATCTAAATATCTATATCTATATATATATCTATATATATGGGCCCCGGTGCACTGCTTTTCCCGGGGGCCCATAATGTTGTTAAGATGGCCCTGTGCAGGGGTCATACACAGAAGTTCAGTCCAGCAGGTATACCAAATAGCACAGGAGCAGGTTAGCAGCAGCCAAGAACAAATGGATGAACTGCTCAGAGCACAGCTAGAGGCAGGTACTTAAAGCAGTGCAACAGGTGCAGTTCTAATTAGCATCAGACAAGGAGATTAACTCCTTCAGGCATGTTGCAGAGTTCAGGAACAGGACAGTAGCAGCACCTCTAATGGATTATAGGTTCTGCTGCCAGATAAAAAACAAAGACAGTCATAACATCCATTTATCTAATTAATTGCTCTTCCGTTCTGGTGATCTTGGGGCATACCTGGCTGCAGCTCCACAGTCCGGTCATCGATTGGAACAAGGGAGACATCATTCATTGGAGTCCTTCTTGTTCTTCATCCTGCTTATCTGTGCCTGTTCGTCTGCTCCAGGTTCCTCTAGATCAGCTTCCGTCACCCTACAATAAGTTTTCTGATGTATTCCCTAAGCAGTCAGCTGACACGCTACCTCCTCATCATGATTATGATTGCACTATTGACATAGATCCTGGCTCTAAAACTCCCAAAAGGGAGACTGTACTCTCTCTCGTTACCAGAAACACATTCCATGGAGGAGTATATTAAGGATAACCTTAAAATGGGCTTTATTAGGCCTTCTAAATCCCCGGTAGGAGCCAGGTTCTTCTTTGTGACTAAAAAAGGACGGTTCTCTTCGACCTTGAATTGACTTTAGTGGGTTAAATACAATCACATCAGAATCACCTACCCACTTCCACTCATATCAGTCCTTTTTTTTTATAAACTCAGAAGTGCTTCAGTATTCACCAAGATTGATCTACGAGGAGCATACAACCTTATACTTATCAAGGACAGGGATGAAGGGAAGACCGCATTCAACACCCACTCAGGTCACTATGAGTACCTGTCCATGCCTTTTCGTTTATGCAACACACATGCTGTCTTTCAGGATCTAATAAGCGATGTTCTACGAGAGTTATTAGGGCGCTTTGTCGTGTTATACCTGATATATTCTTCATTCGTGGACCAACACCGCCTTCACGTGAAACATGTCCTTTCTAAACTTCGGCAACATCAACTCATTGCCAAGCTAGAAAAGTGTGAATTTGAGATCCATAAGGTCTCATTTCTAGGTTATATTTCTAGGATGGGTTACTCATGGATCCCAGCAAGGTCCAAGCAGTCTTAGATTGGGTATGCCCAACCAATCTGAAGGCCGTACAAAGATTCCTGGGCTTTAGAATTATTACCTGATATTTATTAATTCCTTCTTGGACCTGGTAGCTCCTCTAACTGCCCTAATCTGGCAAACGTCTAAATTCCAGACAAGCACGCTGGGCCTTGTTTTCTACCCGCTTCAAGTTTATTATTTCTTACAGACCTGGTTCCAAGAATGTTTAAGCGGATGCACGGACGCACTCTCCTGCCGCTTTATGACCTCTCATGCCCCTTCCACTGTTCTGCTGTCTACAGTTCCTTCATCCTCAATTCATTTAGGATTTACCCAGGATTTGGGTGCTGCTCTCCACCATTTCCAAAGAATTGCTCCTCCTCAGACTCCTTCAGATAAATTGTTTGTACCAGTCCATCTCAGGAAGGCTGTACTATCTGAGGCTCATGACAACAAGATTGTCGGACATCCTGGAGTTTTCAAAACCACTGAAGTCCTCCTGCGCACAGTTTTGTGGCCCTATTTGGCCACTGATTTTAAAGAGTTTGCACTCTCATGTAGAGATTGTGCTAGAAACAAGAGTATCAGAAGCTCTCCGTCGGGACAAATAATGTCGTTGTCCACTCCAAGTAAACCTTGGTCACATCTGTCGATGGACCTCATTGTAGATTTACCCTGGTCACCCGGTCACAAAACAATCTGGGTGGTGGTAGATGAATTTAACAAGATGGCCCACTTTATCGCTTTGGCAGGTCTACCCAATGCCCGAACTCTGGCATCACTATTCATTCGCTATATCTTCCATCTCCACGGTCTGCCTGAAGATATTGATTCTGATCGTGGGTCTCAGTTCATGGCTCAGTTTTGGAGATCTTTCTGCAACCACCTTGACATCAACATCAGTCTGTCTTTTGCTTACCATCCACAGTCAAACAGAAAAAGACAATCAGTCATTGGAACAATTCATCTTATTATATTTTTCCAAATGTCATAACAATTGATCTTCTTTACTTCCGTGGGACGAATTTGCCTATAATAACTCTTGCCATTTTTCCACCCGCACATCTCCATTCTTTTGCAACTATGGCCTCCATCCCAGGTCTAATTCTCTTGCTTCAATCAACTCTTCTGGTTCTCCTGGGGTACGCCAAACAGCCTCCCATCTCACAATTATTTGGAAGAAGTTCCATTCCGCCCTGCTTCAGGCCACCTCTCGGTCAATTTTTTTTGCAGATCGTCATTTCAGGAACTGTTCTCTTAAGGTGTGAGACAAAGTCTGGTTGTCCACCCGGAATATTAGGCTCAAACAACCCTGCAAGAAATTGGGACCTAGGTTCATTAGACCGTTTTCTATTGTTAAAAAAAGTTAACCCTGTTGCCTTCAGGCTGAAGATTCCACCTTCTTTGAGAATCCCTAATATGTTTTACTGTTCCCTCCTGAAACTTGTTGTCTTGTCCTCCAAGTTTGAGACTCCTGAACAACCCAAACCCCGACCAGTCAACTTGCATGGTTCTCATGAATTTATTGTGGAAAAATTCTCGACTCCAAGCGGATTCAGGGACAAACCCATTTTCTGGTGCATCCGAAGGGATCCAGTCCAGAAGAACGCTCTTGGGTTCCTGAGAGGCGCCTGCACGCTGACAGACTGCTCAAGAGATTATTTAAACAATTCCCTGGAAAACTTGGTTTTTGAGGTTCCTTGATCCCTCCTCAAGGGGGGGGTGGGAAGTACTGTAACAGGTCGTGGTGGTCCCTCAGGTCACCGCAACTATCCATGCCCGCAGAAAGTGTCCAGGCTGTCTCCATGCCGGGACGTCACTTCCTGTATCACCCCGGCCGTTGCCTAGACAACAGTCGGGACGCTGTGAGTGATAGTGCCGGGTCTCAGGATTAGGGGCAACCAGGCACGTGCGCAAGTAATTGAATTAATTAATCAGCTTCTGGGGCTGATTATCATGCTGTCCTCTCTGTTTTGACATTGGTCAGTGTCTGTTTATAAGGCAGTGAGGGCTTAGCCTCCCTGCAGGTTATAGTTCCTGTTTTCTGTGTCTTAGCCTGCTGCTGTGCTTGGCTTTGTTCTTGTGGATTTGATTCTTGCCTGTTGCCCTGACCCTTGCTTTGTTCCTGCTTTATCCCAGTCTGCTGCCATTCCTGACCTTGACCATGATATCTGCTCTGGACCCAGACCTTGGCCTGTCTTTTTACCACGCTAGACTCTACACCACATTACTCTACGCTACGGTACGTTCATACACCTGTACCACCGCGAGAATAAGTCCTGGGGGCATCCGAGTACCTTTGAGCATAACAAGCTCTACGTGGAAGGCGGCTGCTAGAGGTGAGGAACTCTCTACCTGATTCTACAGGTTGAATATAAGACCGTTAGTCGTAACACTTCCATCGTACATTCGTAGTAGACTTCTTTGTCCTCTTTTTCACTGTTCGCTGAACACCTAAATTGTCCACCAGTAGCGGTGTTGCATAATGCCCCTCAAGGGGAGCCGCGTTGTTCCAATAACGTGCCGTCTAGGGATATCACCGGATGACGTCATCCACACGCAGTTCGATGGACCGTGATGCAACCGGAACCAAAGTGTCGCCAGTCCTGGCTCTTAAACTCCCACTGTTTTGTCCTTTGTAGTCCCTATAAAGAGAGTCTAAGACCACACGTAACTTGCAATCCGGTTGCTGGGGCTACCCAAGATTGTCCTCAGGGGCCTTATGGGAGGCAGGATAGCGGGCAAGGCCCTGTGGGGCTGTCTCCTACTAGGACTGGAAGAGGGGTCTGGATGACCGTATCTTTGGCAGGTGGGGGATTTGCTACATCCTCAATGTGTGGGAACATGAACCAGAAGTCGTCCATCACCACCAGTGGGTCAACTTGTTCTTCCGCAATTGGTACCACCAAGTGTGATTCTGAAAATAAACAGGGTCGCAGCATATTCCTGTGCTGTACTGTCACCCGTCCATCTCCATGTTCGGGCACTATATCATGCACCGGCCATCTGGATACATGTGCCTTCAGACTACGTACGGTGTTACCTGTCAGCGATCACTCAACTTGTAGCTCAGCCTCTTCATGCATACCTGCACCCTCTGTCCCAAGCGTCATGCTCCTGACGTTGCTAGCGACAGACCTTGGTGCAACCGTTTGCTAACCACATTGTGAGCTACCCCCAACTGGTGGTTACTGCTGCTAGACACAGCTGGTTGGTTCCATTTTCTTCATTATCAGGGGATGTGAGTGAGTGATAGGTCTTGCATCTCCCTTCCCTGGCAGTTGAACACTAAAATTTACGGTGTGTACCCAGTGGTGTATTGAACGCAGTTGTTATAAAACTATGCCACTTCTTGCACACATTTAACCCTTATTACTCAGTGTCTCGACTTATCCCAAGCACATCTTCCTCCTCCAGGTCCAAAGACTCTGGCCTAAGCCACTGATCTGTCCCGTAAGGATCTCACCTGGTTCTGGTGGTGGGGTAGACAGCAGTACACAGTTCCTGGATGTCCCATTGGAACTCATTAGTGCGGTCACTCAGCTAGAGTGGAGGTTGACACTGTCATGTAGCAAAGTATGAGGCAACAGGGGAGAAATTGGGCCACGCATATGTGCAAAATAGTGGTAGCAGAGTTGTTGTCTGACATTCGTTGGGTGACTTCCCCAACCCCAAATCCCCAATTGCAAGTAACCCATTGGCAGACGGGGCTTCTCGATGCCTATCTCCTGGTTAACCCTGTGGCTGGCTGTCTGACTGGTTTGCTGGCTGTCGAGATTATGAGCCAAATATATGAAATGTGATATCAGGGATAAAGTTGCCTGTACTACTATGTGACATGTAGTGGAATGCAAAGCAACCTCATCTATGACATAACTTTAAAGCTGCAATGAACCGCTATAGGAGACAAAAGCTTTCACTGTAAACAATGTCCTGTCATTGAAGTAACTCTTAACACATAACAAGACACCAGGGATCCAGATCAGAGGGGGGGGGCTGCCAATCACACACAAAGGGACCATGTGATCCGAGAGCGCATGCATGTTTCCTATAATCCACATAAGAAAAATCTAATCCTTCCTAAATATACTTCCTATAATTGATATTAATACTTAACAAACATGTGTCCATTATTTATGAATATAATTTCTCCCCCTAATCTTCGCTCCTAATAAAGAGAGAACAATGTTATACAGCTAATATGTCAGTTATACAGCTAATATGTCACAATACAAAAACAGGACTAACATCTGTATTGAGGCACATTGTAACAGTCTCTCTTAGAATGCAGGGAAGTGTACAGACTGAAACAAAGAACAGATTTAATATACAGTGTCAAATCACATATTATATTTACTATGTATCATAACCGCTGCATGAACAGTGGCAATCACATCTCCATTTTCACAGTGCTACATTGTCCCATGCTATGAATTAAAACTATTGTATGTATGATTAAAACAAATACCCAGTTCTGTGGTGAATGCTTTCTGCTGTCCTTTGAAATGTAAGAGGGAATGAGCCAGGCTGACTTAAACTTTACTTTCATTCATGCCATCTCCCTGCTCTTACCAGACCTCACATATATTATAAAGTCTGCACCAAGATATCAATTATAGGGACACATATTTAGAGTTTTCTGGAAAGATAATATATTGTTCAAATCGTGAGTTGCACCGTTTAATGTTTTACACAGACTGCAATACCACTGGTCACATTTACTCAGCAAAGGTATCTGTGCAAGATGTAATTATTATATAATCTGGTATGCTTTACAATCGTGCATTGTTACCAGCAGGACGCGATAGTCTCTTATTAACAAACTTTTCTAAGGCAACACTGACACGCAGCGATCACCTTTGCATATGTTTCAAATAGCTAATCGTGTATCCTCGAGGATACAAAAGTTAAACAGATCACCGATATATAGTGGGGAGAATTCCACACATTCTACCGAGTACTAGGGCAATATTACAGCTCTCTAATGGAAGAGATGGGCGGCCCTGAAAAGGACCTTTGTGTGTGTAATGAAATTAGACGAGAGGAGTCAGTGCTCAGCCTCCGAATCCATACAGAGTGCGGCCCTGTCTCTTCAGAGCATAGACCACATCCATAGCGGTGACAGTCTTCCGCTTGGCGTGCTCAGTGTAGGTGACGGCGTCCCGGATGACGTTCTCCAGGAAAACCTTCAGCACCCCACGGGTCTCTTCATAAATGAGGCCAGAAATACGCTTCACACCTCCTCTACGAGCCAGGCGGCGGATCGCGGGCTTTGTGATACCCTGGATATTATCCCGCAAGACTTTCCTGTGCCTCTTGGCGCCTCCTTTTCCGAGTCCTTTACCGCCTTTCCCTCTGCCAGACATGTTCAAAGGTAATCTTCTTTCCGTCTACAACAAACGAACTAAGTTACACGCTAGACAAGCTGTCCTTTTATACAGGAGAGGCGGACCTGATTGGGAACTTGAGGGAAATAGGGGAGGAGCACCAAGCAACAGGTTCCTGAGTCATACCAACACTGCCAGTTTTCAGGCCGTTGTAGTACAATTATATTTTGGTCCTGTAATGTCAATCAGGGCGACCTTTTGTTGTTAGAACGCAGAACGTAGATGTGTTCGGTTAACTCAGTATATGTTTCTGTTTTCTGAGCTCTCAGGCTGGGAATAAAGCGCTGCTTGCACTTTCACTCACTTTCTGTACCAGTGTGTGACCATTTATTCAGCGGCGGTGGCTGCATTCTGCATGCTCCGTGTTCAAACTGCCGTGTGACCATCCTTTCAGTGTTGTCTGGTAGGAGACTGTCGCAAATGTTAAATCGGGAATAGTGATTACTGGACATATACAGAGCTGACGATTGTGGTGCATGACTGTATGCCTGTCAGTATGGAACATCTGTGTAACGTGACAGTCTCACACGAGTCTGAAGGTTTAAAAAGGTAGAAATAAGACGTGAGAAGTGAAACATGACATAAAAGGAGAAGTAGGAAGGTTTACTCTGCTCAGTCACTGGGGGATCCGGGAGCTTTCTTTGGGCGCATCCACGTATTTGATCATAAGTTAAGATACAGAGAGGAGATTTAGGGAGATGGGGGTGTTGGGTGTATTTTCAGTGTATTTGCCCGGGGTTCCTCAATATAAAAAGTCTACACACGACGAAAGGGCGTCACAATGTGCTGATGAAATAAAGGACAACGAGCCGGTATTATTACACTTCATATTAAACTCATTTCTTTCAGCCATAGAAACACAAAGCGGGAGCCGACATTCTAGAACGGCGTCCATGAGGATAATGGGCGTGGTAACAATACCCCCGGAATCTGCGCACATGATTGGCTCTTCACCACAGCCAATGGCTTCGCATTCCTGGGCTCTATATAACAACTCAGTTGATGATTATCTGCATGTAAAAGTTTTGTTTCTATTTGGTGCACGGAAAATGTCAGAGACAGCTCCCGCCGCAGCGCCCGCTGCTCCAGCAGAGGCCCCCGTCAAGGGAAAGCGTCAGCCGAAGAAAGCAGCTGCAGGAAGCTCCAAGAAGGGCAACAAAACGTCCGGTCCAAGCGTGTCTGAGCAGATTGTTAAATGCGTGTCCGCATCCAAGGAGCGCAGCGGTGTTTCCCTGGCCGCCCTGAAGAAGACCCTCGCTGCTGGAGGTTACGATGTGGAGAAGAATAACAGCCGCCTGAAAGTGGCGCTCAAGAGCTTGGTGACGAAAGAGACCCTGATCCAGGTGAAAGGCAGCGGCGCCTCCGGTTCCTTCAAGCTGAACAAGAAGCAGCTGGAGAGCAAGGATAAGGCAGCTAAGAAGAAGGTGGCGGTGGTTAAACCCAAGAAAGCGGCAGCCAAGAAAGTGCCCAAGTCCCCGAAGAAGTCTCCCAGCGCAGCCAAGAGCCCGAAAAAGGCCAAGAAACCGGCAGCAGCCAAGAAAGCAGTAAAAAGCCCTAAGAAGCCGAAACCTGCTGTGAAACCCAAGAAGGCGGCCAAGAGCCCGGCTAAAAAGGCAGCTAAGCCCAAAGTGGCTAAGAGTCCGGCTAAAAAGGCAGCTAAGCCGAAGAAGGCTGCTCCTAAGAAGAAGTAACTTGGAGCCGCACTCCTGTCAATCACACAAAGGCTCTTTTCAGAGCCACCCACTCGGTCTCGACAGAGCTATATAGTATATATCCCCCTCCACACACACTTTTCTGTTACTCTATGGGGGTGGATGTGTGCGCTATGAAGCTGAGCTCTAGAGTAGCTGTTTCTTTCCGGCGGTGGTGCGAGAAAAGAGATTATAGCCGTATATACTGACTCCTGCCGTCTTATTATAAAGTGTCTGCAGCTTGTTTAAACGTAACGTCAGTGCACCGTGACAGTGCCATATATGGTTCACTTTTGTTTAATAGACGACACCGCCAATCTGGATGGGGGAGTTTAGTTCAACTGTGTCCGTTATCTAACGAGCATTACAATGTAACCTCGTCTAACTCGAGTTAACACACAGCTAAAGCGGGATGTTATAGTCGTGGATCAGCTCTTTAGGGACGGGGTGGGTGGCTCTGAAAAGAGCCTTTGTGTTGTGGGGACAATTATCCAGCAGGAAATTACTTGCTCTTGGTTGGTTTATGGCTCTCGGTTTTCTTGGGCAGTAGGACGGCCTGGATGTTGGGCAGGACTCCTCCTTGGGCGATAGTCACCCCACCGAGTAGCTTGTTGAGCTCTTCATCGTTGCGCACAGCCAGCTGTAGGTGACGGGGGATGATGCGGGTCTTCTTGTTATCACGGGCGGCATTCCCAGCCAGCTCCAGAATCTCAGCAGTCGGGTACTCCAGCACCGCTGCCAGATACACCGGGGCGCCAGCTCCCACACGCTCCGCATAGTTCCCCTTCCTCAGCAGACGGTGAACGCGACCGACCGGGAATTGGAGACCGGCTCGAGATGAGCGAGTCTTGGCCTTAGCACGGGTCTTACCGCCCTGTTTGCCTCTTCCAGACATTTCAACTTATGTGTAAGTCAATCTACAACAATAAGGCTATCTGTCCCGCCTCCGTATATTTATACGCTGTAGGGACAGACACCCTTCTCTCATTGTCCGCTATCAAATTAGCTAGTGCCGCTCAAGTTCAAACAAACACCAATCCGCAGCAGCGGGTGGGATTTGACATCGCACAACATCCAATAGTGCACAGAGCAGACTGTGGGTCTCATTTACATGGGCTGCCTATAAATAGAGCGGCTGTGGGAGGTATCAGGAACAGTTTCTGCACATTGTGATTGGGATCGTTTTGTCGCTATAATGCCTGAACCAGCCAAGTCTGCCCCAGCAGCCAAAAAGGGCTCAAAGAAAGCCGTCACCAAGACCCAGAAGAAAGATGGCAAGAAGCGGAGAAAGAGCAGGAAGGAGAGTTATGCTATTTATATCTACAAGGTGCTGAAGCAGGTCCACCCCGACACCGGCATCTCCTCTAAGGCCATGGGCATCATGAACTCCTTCGTCAACGACATCTTTGAGCGCATTGCTGGAGAAGCTTCCCGCCTGGCTCACTACAACAAGCGCTCCACCATCACCTCCAGGGAGATCCAGACCGCCGTACGTCTGCTGCTGCCCGGAGAGCTGGCCAAGCACGCCGTGTCCGAGGGCACCAAGGCCGTCACCAAATACACCAGCGCCAAATAATTCACCCGTGATATCCTGAGACCACAAAGGCTCTTTTCAGAGCCACCCACCTTCTCTCTGATCGGGCTGTATTCACATTCCCTGTAAGTCATGGATAACAGGTTTTCCTATACTGTACCACCACCATCCCCTGTACGAATATTTTGTCTGTCTTGCAGCATCTATTTAACGGCTTGTAGTATGAATCAGCTCTCGCCCATTGGGTAACCCAGACGTACTTTAGTTACTCTAGGAATCAGTATAGTGTAAGGTCCCTAAAGGAGATGTGCCTCACAGGGCGACTAACTCCTAATACCTCCTAATTTACCACGATCCGCGTGGATGACTGGATCCCACCTCGGTCCCGGTTTGGGTTTTCTCCGGACGCCCGCAAGTAACACCTAAGAGGGAAACACACAGTTAACCCGAGTCTACCAAGTAAGGGCTGTCCGAGACTACGGCAAGGGACGAGGACACGGTCAGTCCAAGCTCCTTGCCGCCTCCTCACTTTGTTCTTGCCAAGACGCGGGGGACTACAGGCACTGAAGGCCAAGACTAATCCGAGGACTAATCCCGCCTCAAGTGCCTCACACACCTGCCGGTGAGGGCCTAACCGAAAGGAGGAATCGAGCGTGATACTCACCGGGACACTCCCACTTCCGATCCGGTTCTCCTGCACCTTCCCGACTCCTGCGGATGACAAGAACACACAGCCTCCCTCTACGCTCTCCGTGAACTAAGATGGCACCCACAAAACTGGACTAACTACAACGGCGACCCGACCCTAACAACGTTCTAATGGTCGGCAACGCAACTAAGTCAAACACTAGGACTAACTAAATGTGGTGCACTAACGGAACTACTAGTTACACGCTACGGGGAACACCAGCCGGTGTTCACAGCCTAAACCGGAGGGCGGTTCCTAACCCCCTCTCCCAGGTCGTACCAAGAAGCTGCCTTCTTGCTATGGAGTCACACACAGGCCCTAAGTACGGGTTCTTTAAGCCCGGCTGAGGCTCAGTAAAACAGCACACTAACCCGCGGGCCGACTGCCGCACGGAACAGCCGATCGAACTGAACCGCCCGACTGCCTGTACTCGGGTATCTCACACGTGTCCCTACGTCCGGAACCACAGGTCCACCTGCACGGAACCGGCCTTGAGGACCCTTGATCAGAACCACGGCCGCCCCTGGAACTGCCTCAAGGTGTGCTGTACTGCCACCAACTCACTCAGCCACCCCCTCTGGGTACCAGTGTGACCCCGGGGACCTAAGGGACAGGGAAACTACATGTGTTCTCCCCTGACTATGTGTATGCTGGTACTTACACTTGTCCCCCACAGCACGGGTTAGCACAGGAAAACCACAGGAAACAAGAGCCTACCTTTAATGGGGGCCTGACGTCTTGCCCCTGGACACAGTTAGAAAGCACACCAAAATACTGTAATGTAAACTACACTCGCCACACAGACAGAATAAATAGATACAGTATACAGTACCTTGCCCGCTACTTACCCGAACACACCGCTGCTAGCCAACCAGCAGGTTGCTACAGCACCACAGGAGCCTACGCTCGACCGTACCTCCTAACCACGTGTGCTCACCTCACACCGGACCGCGCCTACTCTCACGAGGCTCCCACGCCTCTACCTCACACCACCAGGGCCTTATGCCCTACACACCATGGGTCTCTGCCCAGCTACACACAGAGCCTTCTGCTCTGACTAATGGGCCTCAGCCCCCTCTCTAACTCAGGGCTCTGAGCCCACTCACTAGGGCCTTGTGCCCTACTACCTAGGGGTCCTAGCCCCTGCCTGAGGCCTGTGGCCTTCCTAACTAACTGAGGGCCTTGTGCCCTTAATAGCAGATGGGCTACCAGCCCCTAACCAGGCCCTCTGGCCTTCCTATGGCCTCTAGGCCACTAACTACCTAAGGGCCTTGTGCCCTTGTACACCTGGGGCTCTGAGTCCCCCTCTCTAACTAACAGGGGCTTGTCCCCTTTATATAGATACTAATGGCCTACTGGCCCACTACCACGTTGGGGCCTAGTGCCCAGGTCCCTGGGCCTTGTGCCCCTAATTCACGTGCCACGGGCCTTGTGCCCGACTGTGCCACGAGCCTAGTGCCCGACGTTATTGTATGTGCTGCGGGCGCGGGCCCGGGAGAGGAGTTGCCTGGCAAGGCCTTACCTGGGGCTGTCTTCGGGGAGCTTCTCCTGGACTCCTTCCCCGCCTGCCGCCGCTTCTACGCTCTGCCGCCGGCTTCTATTCTTGATCCCGCCGGTCTTCAGGCAGCAGAGGCGCTCTTAGCCCTAACAAGGGCTCTCTGCCGCCACTGCTGGTCTCCGCTGCCTTCTCTTCTGGTCTTGATCCCGCAGGTCTCCGCGACACGTCCTCTTCTGACTCTCTCCGCCGTCGAACTGCCCATGGCGGCGCGCGCGCCGACTTAAATAGTCGGCGCCGCGCTAGCGTCATCACGTAGCGTCGACGCGACGCCACGTGATGACATGGCGGGCCCGGATTGGTCCGTCGCCATGTTTCTTTTTGAAATGGCCGGGAGGTGAGCCCTGATTGGCTCACCGTCCCGGCTGAACGGAGGGGACCGCCGCCCGAGGGATGACGACGGCCCCGGCCAGGTAAGTCCTCCACATTTCCCCCGTTTTTAATGTCAGCAGTCCATGCCGACAAAACCCTGGTCCACACGAAATCCGGGTCAGTATAACGTCCTCCAGGCTGGCCCAAGTTTGGCCGCTGCGATCTTCTGGGTTGAAGCGGCGGTGTCGGAAGGTCCAGGTCCACTGGAGTAGCATCCGGAGTAACAACGTCGTCAGCGGTCATTGGTGCCCACCAATCCACCCCCGTCGGGGCGGGTATAGGATCTGGCTCACTTCTCTCCTGGACGTCGGAAGGCAAATCCAGAAAACCACAGGGACGTAACATATTCCGATGTAGCACCCGCGGTCTTCCAGTCCCTTCCGCAGGAACCACCTCATACAAAGGAAGGTCAGGAGCCATGCGCCGTTGCACTACATGTGGCAACACTTCCCACCGATCGCTGAGTTTATTTCCCAACCTCTTAACTCTTACCAGTACCCGCTGACCCACTACGAAGGGGGAAGCCGTGCTGTTGGTTGGCCCGTGATGGACTTTGGACCGTAGCTGCCCCCTAACCACGTCCCCGGCAATCTTCAGCTTCCTCTTCTGCTCGGTCACCCAGCCGCTGGGAGTCCATCTGTCCGCTTCTTCGGGGACGGACAACTCCAAATCACGCCACTCCCTTCCAGGCCGCCCAAACAAAAGGAAGTATGGGGTATAACCGGTGGTACTATGTACCCGGTTATTGTATACCCACACCAAGTCCTGCACGTACTCCGGCCAGCGGTTCTTTTGCCCAGAGCCCTGAGCATTTGCAGCAAGGTCCGATTGAACCTTTCACAGGCGCCATTACCTTGAGGGTGATAAGGAGTGGTCCGGGACTTCTGTACCCCATAAGTGTCACACAGACCCTCCATGAGGCGTCCCTGAAAACAGGCTCCCTGATCCGAGTGAATCCGCTCCGGGCACCCATATCTCCGAATGAAGTGCTCCACAATGGCGCGCGTAGCTGCTTCCGCCGTCTGATTTCGTGTGGGCACAACGACGGTGAACTTTGTAAAGTGGTCGGTCATGACCAACGCGTAGCTATGACCACTACTTGACTCCCCAACCAGGACGTAATCAATCATAAGCAGCTCCAAGGGTCGCCCCGTCTGAATGGTTTGCACGGGCGCATGCTGCTCCCCAGCCTTACTTACCCCACATCGTGGACAGGCTCGGCAGACCTCTTCCGCCAACGCCTTGGCGCCAGGTACGCAGTACTGCCTGCGTAGCCATTGATGGGTCTTGGCCGCCCCGAGATGAGCGCCTTTTTCATGGGCTTCCAGTACCAAGTCCCGCGCCATGGACTCAGGCACCACCTGCCATACAGGACGGAGCTCTTGCTCCAGGTAGGCTCGGCGAACTAGCACCCCTTCCCTCACTGCCAGTTGATCCCATCTGTGCAATAGCCGTCGTCCGGCTATGGACAGTCGACGCCGTTCTTCACTAGAGGGCCAATGTCCCTGTTGCTTCCATCGGCGGACACACCGCAATGGAGCATCCTGAGCCTGCCGTTCGGCCCAATCTACGGTCGTCTTGGGCACACTCAGAGCACAAACAGGAGATGTCAACTGGGTCAGATCCGGGATCTCCTCCCCTTCTCTGTCCTCATCACTAGGCCCCTCCGGCCCTTGCAGGGGATAACGGGACAACGCATCCGCATTCCCATTAGCCTTTCCGGGTCGATACCGGATCTTATATCCGAACTTGGCCAACCGAGCCATCCAGCGCTGTTCCAGCGCCCCTAACTTGGCCGTGCCCAAGTAGGCCAAGGGATTGTGATCGGTCACTATGTCGAACTCAGCGCCGGTCAAGTATTCCGTGAACTTTTCGGTTACTGCCCAAACCACTGCTAACAACTCCAGCTTAAAGGCACTGTAATTATCGGGGTTTCTTTCTGAATCCCGCAGGCTCCGGCTTCCGTAGGCAATGACCCGTTCTTTGCCGTCTTGGACTTGTGCTAGCACGGCCCCCAGGCCCTTGAGACTTCCATCAGTATACAGAACGAAGGGCTTTTCGAAGTCAGCGTACGCCAGCACTGGAGCCGTCGTCAGGTCTTCTTTGAGCGTCGTGAACGCCTTTTCCTGAGCGTCTCCCCAGGCTATGGCTTGATTCTTAGCCGTAGTGGCAACGCCCCTCAATAATTCGTGTAGCGGGCCAGCCACCTTCGCGAAGTCTTTGATGAATCTCCGATAGTAGCCCACTAACCCCAGAAATGCTCTCAGTTCCGTCACCGTTCGAGGGATCTTCCAGTCCAACACCGCAGAAACCTTATCCGGAGTGGGGCTCACCCCATCCCGGGACACAATATGTCCCAGGTATTCCAACCGAGATTTCAGAAGATGACACTT